>NC_135308.1:111338872-111581372 GCF_048772815.1 Callospermophilus lateralis
GTATCACAAAGCGGAAGATGGGACTTGCTATTTTTTTTTTAATAAAATGATAATTTCTTTTAATTAGTGTATGTATGTAATTACCAGTATAATTCTTAACTTTTTTTGTTGGAAGCCGTAGATGAATTATGGGTTTGGCAGGAAAGCTGCTTTTCTGGGAACTTCTCGTTGAAATTCCCTGGTTCAAGAAAGGCCAGGTCATGTGGGCACACTGTCTCAGCTCACAGCCTCTGGGAGGTGGGAGTAACCTGCCAAGCACTGAAACAAGGCCCCTCCCACACTGAAACCTTCTGCCTGTTTGATGAACTTCCTCTTTATTTAAAGAATTGGGGCCTTTTTCAGTCATTCAGTTCCAGTTTCTATCAGGGCTGGAAGATCCATCAAATGCCATGCTTCCCAAATCTAATTTCTGGCTTTGTCTTTATTTCTTATTGATTATTTTAGACTTTTAAATTTTTCCAGGCAGCTTACACCTCCTAGCAGGAACCTCCTCTTCTGGGACACTGGCTACCCCATCACTTGGTAAACAATAGAGTTTTATACATATGTAAAGTTGTGCACCTTCCAAGCTATCACTCACAAAGACATTTATTCAACTAAAACAAAACATCTTTAAAATATTTTAACAATGTACAGATACAATTCACAATGTAATCTATTGATTAAAAGACTCCAACAAGCCGGGCGGGCGTAGTGGCACACACCTGTAATCCCAGCGGCTTGGGAGGCTGAGGCAAGAAGATCCCGAGTTCAAAGCCAGCCTCAGCAAAAGCAAGGTGCTAAGCCACTCAGTGAGACCCTGTCTCTAAATAAAATACAAAAATAGGACTGGGGTGTGGATCAGTGGTTGAGTGCTCCTTCCCTCCTCCTCCACCAAAAAAAGATACCAGCAAAGTTTATAGTACCTACAACAGAATTTACAGGTGCCTACAATAGTTTGTAGTTTGTTTTAATTTGCATTATATATATTGCCCTTTTAAAGAAACATTATCAATACAAATGTATTATTTACAATATCCCCATTATAGCAAGAAAAATTAGATTCATAAAATGTATTTTAGGCATTTATTATGCCAATTATTTAAATGATTATTCTTACTATGATATAAGAATAATATTCATTTAGTAATATAAGATTTTTATTAGCCAAAAGAGCACTGAAGAATTTCCAGGAAGTTCCAAAATAAAATCTGGCTATCCTTTCCATGAAATAAATTGAATAGCAGCAATCCTTGTATAGCCCTTAAATATAAACTAAGAAGATTCCATTTATATTAATTATTCCTTAAGTAAATGATTTGCTGCAGTATAAAGATAAAAGAAAATTTCAGAAACTAGTTCACACTACTAGCCTAACTCATACCCAAGCCAAGTGCTCACTGTTAACAATGGGATCAACTTATTTCTGAAAATAACCTACAGAAATAATATATAAACACATAGACTTTTGACATAGACTAGGAACATCCTATGTTCTATGGATCAAAATGCAAATATCTCTGTAACACATGTAAATGAATGCATTAATTTGGATATACTGATACATTACTATTTGCTTACATACGTACACCATAAAATAAATTCAGACAATGTTTCTGGTGACACCATACTTCCCAGCCCCAACTACAAGAGAAAGAAAATAAAAACTTTGTTTAAAAAAAAACACAAGCAAACCAGTTTTCATACTATTTTTTAAGTGAAAAAAGCAAACCAAACAAACCAACCCAATACTCCTCATTATAACTGGACTGAGCTCCAAACAATTCATAAACAAGAATATCATCAGCCATTCCCCAATGTCAATGGAGTACATAAGCTTGCTTTCTATTCAAGAATTCTGACCAACTCTGGTGTTTTGTTTTAAAAAACTTCTTTCCAAGATACAGGGTAGCCATATTGTTCAATTCTTATGGCTACCCACTTTGCACCTGATGTAATCACACAGGTTGGCACCTTGTTGTACCACAACCATGGTAACCACAGCCATCCACTTCACTCTGAAAAGGAAGAGAGCACTAAAGGTAAATATCCACCACAGCACTGGACAGGCAGGTAGTCCTAACCAAAAGCTTCTTGATTCAGTTTTATTTTCTTGAGGAGATGACTTCCTTAGCTCAAACACCCAATGACTCTTTCCATACTCATCAGTATGATTCCACCACCAAAGGAAAACCATCAGTCTACCTGTGACATTCTTCACTGTCAAAAAAGTCACATGACAATGAGAAAATTGTCACTGTACAGGCAATAAAGCTGCTGCTGAGCCATTCACAGAGAAGATAGACTATAATGGCACTGACTCGGAAGAACACATGGAAAAATGATGCCACTGTATGTCTGACTTTGGACTTTCTTGGTCTATTAGTTGTCTCTTCTTCTGCATCAAACAATCTTCAGTGTTATCATTGCTGTTCCTGTAGGAAGGACCCCCAGCTTCATCTTCTCTCCACACCCACAGTCCCTCACCTCTTAACATTTTTTCTACTTGTTTTCTATTTGTCTCATTTCTTCATGCTCCTTTTATGTTCTTTGTTTTATATTAGTCAATTTTTAGTATGTCAACTATTGGTTTATTAGCTATTCTATTTTAAGTTGTTACTCTATGGTCTATAAGTATATACCATTAAATAATATTACATGACTTCACATGAAATGTAAGACAGCAGGAAAATTTCATTATCCCTTTTCCATCCTTTGGGCTCTAATGGGCCTATTTTATTTCTACATAGATCCCAAACCTTATAGTACATTATTGTTACTTTGTTTTAAGCACTAAAAATAAATGACAAAAAAATTTTATAGTTATTGCATATTTACCACTTCTGGAACTCTCCATTCTTTTGTGTAGAATTTCAATCTGGCATCATTTTCCTGATACTTGCAGAACTTCCTTTAATATTCCTTTTTAGTGTGGGTGTGCTGCTGACAAATTCTTTGATATTCTCTTATGAAGTTCTTATTTTGTCTTTTTTTGAAGAATTTTTTTTTTTTTGCTGGCTACAAAACCTAGATTGAATCTGATTCCCCTCTTCTCATTTAAACATGTCATTCCATTGTCTTCTAGATTTCATGAATTCCGACAAGAAATCTTAGAGAGGTTTTGTTGTTCTTCCTTTGTAGGAATGTCATGCACCCCATTTGGGTGTTTTTAAGACTTAGAGACTGGGGATTGAACCCAGGGGAGCTTAACCACTGAGCCGCATTCCCATATTCCTTTGCCTTTTTTTTTTTTTTAAAAAAAAAAAAAAGCATTTTATTTTGAGTCATGGTTTCACTGAGTTGCTTAGGGCCTTGCTAAATTGCTGAGGCTGGCTTTGAACTAGCAGTCCCCCTGGCTTAACCTCCCTAGTTTCTGGGATTGCAGGCACATGCCCCAGTACCTTTCAAGACTTATGTTTCTTAATCACTGGATTTTTAGCAACTTAATTATAATGTAGTTTGGTTTAATGCTGTGACTGTGATGAACATTCTTAGCTTATTTATTTTTATTTTTTATTTTTTGGTACTGGAAATTTAACCCAGTAGTGCTTAACCACTGAGCCACATTCCCAGCCTTTTTATTTTTATTTTTTTGAGAAAGGATCTCACTAAGTTGCTGAGGCTGGCTGTAAAATATCCTCCTATCTCAGCATCCCAAGTTGCTGGAATTACAGGTGTATGCCACAATACCTGGCTGAACATTTTTTTTTTAAATAACATTTTTTAAAAAACATGTTATGTTTATTTAAGATTCATAGAGTATATGAATTTATATCTGGAAATGCTTTGGCTTATATTTGCTTTAAATAAATACTAATTTAAACCAATCAGCCAGTTGGTCAGTATCACATAGTTACCACAGCCAATTCAAGAGTCTGAATATTTTGAATCTTAAAAATCTTAGCTCATTTTTCTTTCTTTGAAATATCTTCCTATAGTTCATCAGTTGGATTTTTCCTCTTTGTTTATCCTCAGAGTGAGAGCTATTTAATCTTAAATTCTTCCAACTGATCATGTGGGTGGGGGACATTGTCCTTAACTGGCTAATTTGGCTGATTACTCAAATTGTCCCAAGTGCTACCATGTGCATAGTTACCATCACAATTCTCAGTATCTAGAAGACATTCTTCCAGTAGAGTACTCTTCTATGAAGAAAATAAAACTTTTTTTCTCACTACCTAATTCTTTTGAGTCCTTGATCTATAGAGTACCTCCAAATACCAAAATCTCCCAGTACACTGTTGTCAAGGCTTCTCTGCATTTGGTTCCACATACAAATCTCCACACATGGGGTCTATGCTTCTCAGAAAATATGTGTCCCTGTAGGCTTCTCTGTCCTCTCAGCTAATTTACAGGAATCAAAGGAAGGTAGTTTGGGCTGGGAGTGAGGCAGTGATGGGTCTCACTACAATCCAGAGATACAACTTGTCTGTGAGAAAGATGGATACACTCTCATTAGCACTGCTGATTTGAAAATTCTGTTTCTAGATTTTACTCATTCTCTCATTGCAATTGGATATCATCATCCAAAACTAATCAATTGTTGGGGTCTTCAAATGGCTCTATACCTCCATCCTACTTATTATCTTAACTTCTATTTGTTTGAAAAAGAGGCTGAAAATTTGATTATCTCATATAATGAGACTTATAATCTGAAATTTGATGCTCAGAAAAGTAATTGGCTTTTAATGATGTTCCTCATGATCCCCAAGGCTCTATTTGGATTCAATGGAAATGCAAGGAACTTGGGAAATTTATGTCTTTGATGATGACGGGCTTGATTGAGAAAAATCATTCATTAATGTTCACTCCATTCCCAATGATGAATATTGAAACATGAGGTTATTTCCTCTTAGTCACATAGCAGCTGGGTCACACATGCCTGTTTCAGGCATAGAAGCCTGTTCCGCAGGATCAAGCAGCTCTTAGTGAAATTGAGTAAACATGGAGTATTCATACCACCACAGATTATATCTAAATCATATACCTTAAAATTTACATGAATTTGAGGCATCATTTATTTAAAATAATATACCAGGAAGACTTTCTTCTTCAATATCCTCCAAGTTAATATTTTTGAATCTCATGACACAGGGCTGACTAGCTTCTGAAAAGAAAAGAAAGAATATACCTATGATAGTAATTTATCATTCTTGACATTTTCCTTTCAGCTTAATTACTGCTGAGCAGCAGAAGTGACACTTAATAAACCTAAGAAGTGTTTTGAAGATTCTCATAGAAAATCCCCACCTTACAGGAGAATTGGAAAGCTGTAAGATACACCTGACCATATTCATCATTTGATTTTGTTGATGAATGTCACAGTAACCATTACAAAGTGTAACGCACATGAGGAAGAGTAATGTGCTGATTGCCAATAAGACCCCTGGTTCAGAGACTCCAGACGACCTTAACTTTTAAAGATTTTTTTTTTTTATCTTGTTTTCTTCTCTTCTCATCAGGGTGATGTAGAACCCAGTGTCAAAGTTCAGAGGGCTACACTGTTCCCAAGTGACTCAGCTAATTTCAAATATCCTGAAAAACTCAACGTTTTGTTCTCTTTTTGTTTGGTTAAGAATAAGCCCAGAAGACAAATTCTTGGATGAATTCAGAAACCATAGCTCAATGCAATGCTGTCCGATGGGACCATGTGATACCTCTGGTCCCTGAATTCTTCCCTACCACTTCTTTTCCTGCACCCCATTTATTTTCTTTGAATATTATTTTTTTTCCTAGGCCTTCAAAGACTCCTTCTAAAAGAACTCTATTAAAGTACTATTAATTAGTCTGATGGCAAAATCCTTAGGGTATATAGACTAGAAAGAGAAAGGAGACTTTCTGGGAAGATGATTAAGGAAGATACTGGACCCTTATTTAACCCTCTATTCTGCAGCAGACAAATTCCTAGAACATTTTCAATCATTTTTTTAAATATAAATTTTCCTACAACCCTGTAACTCAGGAACAGATAAGGGAACTGAAGCTAAGAGAGGTCTAGTGGTTTGCCTAAGGTTACACAGCTAGTTATTAGCAGGTAAGAGTGAATAAAACTAAGCATAGCTAAGCTGTCTGCCCATAGACTAGTATTAAACCTATTTTACATGATGAAAGTTTTTTAGATCATTGCAATAAATGCTAAAAGTGAAAATTCCAAAATTCTATACGAATGGAATGTAACTATCGATTACCCCTGGAAAGATAACAAAGCAATATTCTTCAAATATAAGAAATAAAAGCTTCATTTACAAACTTAACACCAGAAATGACTGCATCAGAAACCGTATGAGCTTAGCAACAAAGGATGTGGGTTAGATGTGGGAAGAAAATGACACCTAGGAGAAAGAA
Organism: Callospermophilus lateralis; assembly: GCF_048772815.1. NCBI lineage: Eukaryota > Metazoa > Chordata > Mammalia > Rodentia > Sciuridae > Callospermophilus > Callospermophilus lateralis. Next base: position 111,345,197 of record NC_135308.1, read on the forward strand.
ATCAATTTCCATTAGTCAAATTTCATGGATTAAAAGAATAAGCATGCTAGATAAAAAGCAAAAGTTAATGGAATTTTGAAGCAATTCAATAAGTATTTAAAAACACTCAAGCTACAGTGACAAAACTGGCACAAGATTGTGGGGGGAAATAATGAAATGCACACACTGTTGATTTCATGGAATTTAACATCAATTAGACAATCAAAAATATTTAGGGAACTCTAATTAAATGTTCAACATTCCAATCCTCTTTGACACTGCTTTCCCCCACCACCAAAAGATAAAATCAAAACACATATACATGAAATGTACCAGTGGCCTGGTGTTATGGACACAGGTAGAAGGAAATGGTCCCATTTCAGGCTCTAGAGTTCACAACTGGTTGAAGGGACAGATGCATATACTTATGTCTTTAATGCCAAATGGAGTGTGGTAACTAATTTAAGAGAGTTTTAGACCCAGGGCGAAGGCAGGCTTCTGAGAGACAATCGGAACATTGAATGGTGTTGTTCATGGTGTTATTTGAAGGAGAGAGAGGAATGTCCCCACTACCTGTAGACTGGTTAGAATGACAAGCAAATGCAGTGGAACATAGATTTTAATTCAGCCAGACTGGTTCTGCCTGTGGGGAAACAGCCTCAAATCTAAAGAAAAAGGGCTTATTTCATGCTTTCCCCTATTACTTCTCCCTGTGGCTTGTTGAGGTTCTCCCAACATTATAGTATCTACTTTGATTTTAATGACAAAGGGCTGTGGTGATTTGTCTGGGGACCACATTCATTTTGGTATGTTCATCCCTCTTTAAAGTCATGGTGGTGGTTGAATTTTTACAAGATGTTTAAAATTGCCCTGGACAAAACCAGCTGTAACTGATCAGAGGGAGAAAATAATATGGGAATACTTATAAACAAAAGAAAACAAGTCAAAACAATCTTTCCCTAAACCTATAAAAAATGCATACAGACACATCAATCAACAATATCCAATATGATGCTTCTGACCTTTCACCAGTTGAGCTATTAGTGGATCATCCTCCTGGTTGTGGTGCTACACCATGAATAATCCACATCCTATTTCCTTCATCTGCATATTCTTAGCAGCAACATAAGTCCAGATTTCTGAGCTGAAGAAACTTCTGGCCAGTGAATTCTGAGTGAGAACATAAAGTTACCTGTCTGACCTACTTTTAGATACCTCTCTCATTCATTTAGTAAATGTTTACTGAGTGCCTTATATATGCCAGTCACAGTCAAAGGCACAGGGAATGCACCTGTGGGCAAGGCAGATGCAGCTGCTGCCCTCATGGAGCTTTCTGTTGGGGTTAGGGGGAAGGATGGTACCAAGGGGTGAGAGTTCTATTATAGTGATGTATGTGTCAAGGGCTTGATGAGGGAAATGGAATGGAGGCAAAGAGGTGATATCTTTAATCTGGAGGTGATATTCTAGCAGCATCCTCAGGAACAAGTAGGGGTTAGGCAGGTGAAGGATAGGAGCAAGATGGAGGCATATTCCCAGCTGGAGAGCGTAAAGAGGTTAGAGAGAGGGTGGTCGTGTGGACACTGAAAGGAGAGTACAAGGTAGGAGCAGCAGGAGGTGAGGCCAGAGAGGTAAATGGAACCAGATTGTGAAGAGCCCAGTTTTCTTCACTGAATTCTTTGCTCCCCCTTCTGGGAACACAGCTGGAAACAAAGCTCAAGGCCTCTGGGCTGATTTCCTTTAGTATAAATATAGTATCCATCTCTACTGGTCTTAGGAATCAGCTTGAAATTTGGAATGGGAGGGGTTGTGAACTGAGGGTGTTCTTTTGTGCCTGGTTAAATACAGAGAAAGAAGAAATTATGCTTTGGGTAATTAAGAATTCATAGTCTGTGCGTTTGGAAATTTTCACTTAGGGTGGAATCATTGCCTAACTTTTTGGAAAGGTGGGAAGATTGGCAGGGGTTAGATTTCAGTTTCCCACTGCAAGTGATTACTTGAGGCCCATGTTCTGCCTCTTTGGTTCTTGTGAGATTAGAGTGGCTGTGCTAGGGGTATTTCCAGATTGACCTGAGGATATTGGTGCTCTATGAGTTAATTTTTTCATAGCCACAAAGGTGGGGTATAAGCTTTTGGGGGTGTTCAAAGCTCAGTGCAGGAAAGTCTTTAATTTGCTGGAAAACAAGGTGGGTGTGGTGAAGCTTCCTTAGGTAGATGCCATGTGCAGAAGGCAAAAAAATTCAATTACCTTCTTGATATGTAAGCTAATGAAAAAGATATGGATCCAGCTTATTCTTTTGTTAGGAGATGCCTTCTTATGAGGGGAGAAAAGCAAGCTTTCTTGGCTGGGGATGAGATGGACCTTACTGTCCTATAAACATTGTCGTTCTCCAAGGTGAACAGCTGCCACTGACCTGATAGCAGGGGTAGCTCTCCAATGCAAGAGACTAAAGGACAATTGAATTTTAGACAGTCATCGAAAGATTTCATATTTTCTAACAGTTTGATTGAGGATGTGATTAAAAATGAAGATCTCCATTAGAATCTATTCACTTCAGTCTCCAGTCAATGCTAGGCAGAGTGTGCGGGTTCTTACCCTATGTCCACTTCCCATTTTTCTATGGTCACTGTTCTCTGTAGTTGTTTTGTTTCATTCAATGTCTGCACATTTCCAAATCTCTCTTATATCTGTGGGAGTGTGATAAAAATTTTGACCAATGATGCATAAACTGAAGCGTAAGATTTCTTGGAAATACTTTTGTTTTCTTGATACACATACTCTATACTCTATGGCTTTTCCCTTCTCTTCATTCCTTCTTCATGCCTGAAATATGATAATGATATTTGCATGCTGGGACTCTGAGGAAAAGGCTGAGAGGTTCACAGAGACATTGGCCCTGAAATCTTTGAGCTGCTTAGCCTGTGACAGTAGCTGATACGCTCAGATTTCTCATTAATTGACGATAACAAAGTATTACATGATTAAACCATGGTAAACAGATTTCTGTTACTTGCAGATGTACCCAATTCTTAACTGTCACAAATGGCTTCTGGGGTGAGGGTGACAACTGACAGAGGGAGTCCCAGCACCTTTCTCCTGCACCTGTAGCAGAAGTCTGCATACTCACCTGGTGAGCCTTTGTTGGGTAAGTACTGGATCAGTGAGAGCACATTTCACAGGCCAATTATCAGTCTGTCCACATGTCCAAAGTACTCCTGGAGCATTGTTCTTTTCCCAAATTTAACCTTATCATATACCCCCTGAGCACTAATTTTTTTTTAAATTATGGCTGACCACTCCTGGTGTACTAGATAGTGATACTGCGCCTAATAGAACTTTGGGTTTATGATGTTGTTGTTGTTGAGGTTGTTGTTATTATTATTATTATTATTAGGGACTAGATGGGACAAGAAGAAGGCTAAATACACCTTGCCTTTCATTGCTTACTTAATTAATCAAATAATTTTTTAGTGCCTACCATGTACCAAATACTATGTTAAGATTTGAGCCTGACAGGTATATAAGACAGAAGACCCTTCTGTCTTAGGGTCTAGACTTGGTACCATATTATTACTCTACTAAATGCTCGCTATGAGACAGGTATGTTTTAAATGCCTCATACACATCATCTTTTCTAATCTTTATGAAAAATATCTGTGAGACAGCTATTACTAGCATTTTGGAGATTTAAAGGAAAATGAGTATCAGGGAAATTTTATAAATATATTACCATGGCTAGAAGGCAAAAAAGTTGGTATTCTATCTGACTTCAAGGTAACCAACTTGAAAATCTCCAATAACTCTGTTTGTATTAGGGAATACATGAACTCCACATGCCCCAGTACTGACTTACTGAGTGACAGGAATAGAAGTGGAGAGGGGGCCCTGAAGGGGAAGTAGATGGAAAGAGACTTTTTTCTTTCTTTCTTTTTTTTTTTTACAAGATTTTCTTTTTATTTATTTGTTCTAACTAGGTATATATGCCAGCACAATGCATTTTGATTCATTGTACACAAATGGAACACAACTTTTCATTTCTCTGGTTGTACGTGTTGTAGTGTCACACCATATGTGCAGTCATACATGTACCTAGGGTAATGATGTCCACCTCATTCTACCATCTTTCCTGCCCCGATGCTCCTCCCCTCCTCACCCTCCCCTTTGCCCAAAGTTCCTCCATTCCCAACCCCCATTTTGGTTCAGTATCCACCTTTGCATTCGCAGGTAAATGGATGGAGTTGGAGAATACTATGCTAAACCAAGTAAGCCAATCCCCAAGAAGCAAAGGCCAAATTTTCTCTCTGATAAGTGAAAAGAGACTTTTTTTTTGAATAGAAGACATCATGAAGGAAAATACTAGGGTATTCAAGGGCATGCTGTGTCCAAGTAATGGCAAAGCAGGAAGCTGTGTGGAGAGGAATGAGATGACTTTCTACTCTCCATATTGCACACAGCAAAGTTTAGCTGTCTTCAGCTGTTCTCTTTGGCTAGTTGGAGCAAAAGGTCATTTTGTTTTTGTGGTTGTTGCTAGTTCCTGCAGGAGATATGAGCTGACAAGATCGGGTTGAAGAGAACATGGCATTGGGAAGCCTAAGAAACAGACAAAGATCAGGATGAAATGTTGGGTAAAGCCAAAGCAAGAATGGGTCAGGCAGATAGATCATCAATGGATGGAGGAATAGATATCAGGGAAAGATATGTGTTCCAGACTAGTGCAGGTCTGGTAATCAGAAAGATGTCAGATATGGTCAGACAAAGCAGAATCTAGGTCAGTGTTCCACAGGAACATACAGAAGACTTTTACTGTCTAATGTAGGACAGTACAAGTCTTTCCCAGCCTGTCCCATTTATGAGGCATCTATTCTAGGTCTTAAAGAGTTGGGTCACTTAGGGCCAATGATGCTTTCCTAGAATGACCCTGTATTCTTTATATATTCTCAGTGACTCTCATTTTACATGTCCTATAACATCCTTAAACTTTAGAGAAAAATGGGGTTCAACTGTCTGGCTCATCTTCCATGTTGGTGGAGACTCATTTGCCAGAGTCCTTAGATACATTTAAAAAATAAATCTAAAAAGCAAAGTATAGTCCCTACTCTGCTCAGGGATATTGATCAGATTCTGCCACAAATGACATTAATTTTTGAGCCTGATAACCATTACAGACACCCTTCTGTGACTCTGGTACAGTTTTCCCCTGAGCATAGCTTGCTGGCTGAGAAGAGGTTACCTGTGATCTCAGGGGACACTGTTTCAGTTGAGCAGTTCTGTTTAGCCTAGGCACCATAGCAGAATCATGGTACAGGGTTAGAGGATGATGGCAGCCACCTGTGCACAAACGTACTCTCTATCTTGCTTATGACAGGCTCAGAAGGAGTGGTGATGTTTTCCTTTGTCTTTTCTAAGAAAGAGCCTGTCTACCATCAGGTTTTGGTGACATGAATTGGCCTTAGGAGAAGCAGCTACCTTACTCCAGAAGGGGTAATTGAAAAAAAACGATTATATATTTCTTGTGATTCTTTGAACATGAGGGAGGGCATATATTTTTTTAAAATAGAGCTAAACTTTGAAAAAAACTCAAATTGGAAAATCAGTTGTAAGATCCTTTCTCCCACAGAGACCCTAAAGAACATTCTCTTAGGAAACAGCCCATTACATCTTTATGTGTTTGTCATCTGTCTTCTGTTTTACAGAAAATCTCTGTCAGTGACAAAGAAAAACCTCCTGGCTTTTTGCCTCTATGCAGACTATCACTGAGATAATATTTCGTCTAGGTTATCATCCTATTTGGAAATGATTATAATTCATCTCCAGAGATTTTTGAGATAATGTCCTTCCTTTTCTTATTTTTTATTCTTTCAATAAGTATTTCCTCTTATTCTTGCATAATTTAACAAATTAAATCACATCTTTCCTTATACTTCCTTTTCCAGTGTAAGTCTTTGCCATCTCTTTTCAAAATCTCTTTTCAGTGACTTCTTAATGATACTGAAATTTTAGAGGCAATTCACATTACATTCTCTTATAACATTGAAGCATACACACATAGTTCAGGACACAGGAAGTTCTTGTGAGCTGTTTTTAAATATGCCTTAACTTTCCTTATTTTTACTTGAAAAATTTTAGGATATATTCTCCCACTATTCTAAAGTCTTAGGAGATAAAAATTCCATACTACTTAAATAAAATATTTACTTCTATGGGGAGTAAACTGTTGAGTTATTTCTTTTCAATTTTATGGTGTCCATCTACTTCTTATATTGTCAACTCAAGTCTATTTGGTTATTGACTACCTTATTCTATAATATTAGAGGTACTATATTAATGCTTATTGGAAAAAAGATTGCATTTCTAATCTGTGGATATATTGCTTTTCTTACAAAATGCTAATAGTTTTGGTGGGAAAAAAAAGGCTTCTCAGAGAGAAGGTTTTATTAAATTCATCAAACATTTATTAGGCTCAGACTATGTTCCTGGCTTTCAGTAGGAGAATCAAAGATGAGTAGACTGTTCCTCAAGCTAAGCCCTGAAGGAAGAGTGGGTGTTTTCAGGCAGATAAAGGAGGGGTGCAATGGCTTGAGTGTGTTCCTCAAAAGTTCATGTGTTGGAAACTCAATCCCCACATTTATATAGTAGTAGTATTTGGAGGTGGGTGTTTGGGGGGTAATTAGGATTAGATGAGGTCTAGGATAGGATACCAATGGTGGCATTAGTCGCTTTATAAGAGGAGAAAGACAGGCCTGAGCTAGTACATTTGCCCTATCTCACCCATGTTACACCCTCAGCAAGAAGACCTTCACCAGAAGTCAGTGCCAGCCTCCATAACCATGAGCCAAATAAACCTCTATTCTTTATAAATTACCTAATCTCAGATATTTTGTCATAGAAACAGAAAACAAACTAAGAAAAGGGATGAGAGCCAATTTTCCAATTAGAGGGCATGGCATGCATAAACACACAGTTCTGTGTGGGGTGAGGTGGAAGACCAGGCAGGAACCAGATTGCAGAGTATGCCATAGTACAGCATATTCTACCTGAGGAATCTAACCTGTCAGGACAACGTAAATCTACCTGTGAATGAAAGTGAGGAGAGGAGGGGGCAGCCTTTTCCCACCACATTAGCTAGTAGTAAGATAGTCACTTCTTCCCAAGAAAAAGTTTATGAAGTAAGGCTTAGAAAAAGAACTCTCTGTGAAGACCAGGTTAGAAGGTTGACCCCAGTGGGCTATCAGGGGCAGAGGCTGCAGAGGGTAGACCCCACAGAAGCTGACGCTCTTCAGATGTTGCCAATGGGGAAACTTTGTTAGATGAAGACTCAGCATGTATGAGCGTTCTGAATGTTGCCTTGAATGGTTATATTAAAAAAAAAAAAAAAACTTAAAATGAGTGTGACTTACAAGGTTTTGACAGAGTGGGGTACTTTAGAAGTAGGAAAGATGCCCAGAAGAGAATCAAGTACTGGTGGGTCTAGAGGGTCAAGGGGAGAAGTCAGCCTTGGAGAACTGTCCTGCAGCTTTTACAAACCTCACTTTGGTTTGCAACAATAATGAAAACAATATCAGCTTCACTGAGTTGTCCTGAAGGTTAAATATAGGAAAGGTTAAATAAAGGAAAGTACTTTATAAACCACTCAGTACCTTATTACTTTTTTAAAATAAAAAAGTCACATAATGAATTATTATTATTTTTTTAAGTTACATAGCCTTGCAATGGTAAAGAACTCATTAGCACCATCCAATCTAATGATAAAAATAACCAACAGCACTAGTGAAGGCTGTTACATTAAACTTTCTGTGGTCAGCTAATAATGTCACCCTAAAGATATCCATATCCAAAGCCCCCAAAACTTATGAATACGACAAAAGAAGTGAATATCACTTCCTAGGACAAAAGATATAATCAAGAATTTGGGGACATAGAGATTATCCTTGACTAGCCATATGGCCTTAAATGTAATCTCATGTCCTCTGAGAGGTAGAGAGAGAAGGTCATGTGACAGAAGCATAAAGAGATCTGAAGATGCTACTTGCTGAACTTGGAGATGGAGGAGGGGGCCATGAGCCAAGGATGTGGATCTAGAAATGGATAAAGGGAAGGAGTGGATTCTCTGCTAGAGCCTCCAGTGTACAGAGCCACCAACACCTTGACATTAACTTGGTGAAACTAATTTCAGACTCTTGTTTAAGCCACTAAATTTATGGTACTTTGTTATACAGTAGCCCTAGGAAACTGGTACACTCACTAATTACATACTGAGGACCTTCAATGTTCAAGACACTGTACTGGTCTGGCTGGGGCTATAAAAATGAGTAAAGATAATCAGTCTTTTTCCTTTTGCTGTTTATCCTTTTGTAGGGTGTCAGAAAGCAAGAAATACCAATAAAGACAAAATGCTAGAGCTATAGAGACACAATTATGCATTACGTTATTTCAGTGGAAGAACAGATTCTTGAGCCAGTTGGTAGATCAAGGAAGACCATGTGGAAGAGGTGACAATTAAAATGAGGCTAAAAGGAAGTAAGAATAATGGTAGGTAGAATGGGATAGAATGGGTTCTGCCAGGCAGAGAGAAGAGACGGGGGCCTAATTATGAAGATGAGAAAGTGCAAAGTATGTTTGAAGAATAAGAAAAAGTCCATTTTTCCTGTAGCATGAGATACATAGCCAGAAAGGAATATTGTGGCCACGTGATGAAAAGCTTTGGATTCCAATCTAAGGGATTTGTATTTTCGTGTAGGCAACAGAGATCCATTAAAGGTATTTGCATTAAGGCATCTTTATTTTATATTCAAAATATCTAATTAATCACAGACTTTTGGAGAAAATTATAAATATATATTAAAATAACTTGCAACTAAAAGAATTTATGGTCAATTTTTCTACAGTACAAAGTTCTCTCATGTATTATGATGACTATGGTTATATTTTGAATTCTTGAAATGTGCTTCTATAAGCTGAAGATAGAATTAAAAATATTTATCTAAAGGGAAACAACTTTTGCTGAAATGAAGAAAAAAACTACTGATATTGTACTTCTTAATACAGAGTCTAATTGAAATGTGATGAGTGATAAATAATGAATTAGCTCATGGGTTGTATAGCTTTTCTTAATATGATTAACAGAAAAGTTGCTAATGTCATAAAGATGTTAAGAGTGATATTATAATTAGAAGAAAGAAATGATTGGCAGGTGAATAGGTAAAATAGCAGAACTAATTGGAAGAAATAGAATTAAAATAAAGCAGAAATGATTGGAGTGAAGCATAAGGCAGGCAGTACTGCAATGATAAAATATTAAAAAGTACGACTTAAGAAGATTTTTCTTCTGATCTTTCTTTGAGAAAAGAAACCCTCACTATTTTTATCATGTAATTTTTTTTTTTTTTTTTGCAGCAGGCAAGATTTAGCAAATAACATTTTGAACATTTACTTGGTGCCAGGCACTAGACTAGATGTAAGAGACTTCAGTAAAGAAGAGAGATACTTTCTTAGAGCTGGTGGAGGATGGTCCTTTAAGTAGAACATGATGCTCTCAAATGGCAAAATCTTACATTATAAATAACCTGAACACATTTTTAAGGTAGCATTACATTCACTGGCTCATTGACTACACGTTGGAGCTCCTCTAGTGAATCTTGCCAGCAAACGTGGAGAAGAACCAGGAAGATATGCTGATTTACAGAGCTAGACTGGATGTGAACCTTTTCAACACTCAGTATTTTACTTCTCATGTTTTATAAAATCAGGCATTTTGTGAGTTTGATTACATAAAGGAGAAGCTCAAAATGAACAGACATACACTATCCACCATCAAATAGACAAATAATCGGATATTGTTCTGTGAATAGCTCTAATAGAAAATAGAAGAGGTATTTCAAAAGCATTCATTACAAAATCCTCTACTGCCTTGGAAACCACATGAAAGGAATTGGTGACAAAAAATGAACAAACAAAAAAAGTGGAAAAGACAAAAGCATAAATCAAAGTTTTAGAAGATTCACCTTTAAAGATGGAGTTCAAGATAAAAGAAGAAACAAGCAGGCATTAAATTAAAAAATACTTCTATTTCCCAAGGTAACTGCACATTGAAGATTTATCCAAATAACACTGAACATTCATTTGTGTTATTGAATAATTTTAAGAAAGGAAATCTTTCACTAGGAACCAAGTTCCCTCCAACATAGATTCATATCTGCATCTAAATGTTCCTCAGGGTAGTCCCTTTTACTGTGGGAGACACCTGGTCTGCTCCTGATTCATGCAAGATCTCTCAATGATACTTTAACTATTTCCACCAAGGGCAAACAGTCCAGTTAAAGACTGTCTCAATACATACACAGTTGTAGCAAAGATATTAGGATTCCCTAATCTGAGAGTTTATTCATAATATACATTAAAAGTTCTTGATTTCTAATTGCCCCTTTTCTCTTCCTTAGGATATCACTGCAGATCCAGTAAACCCGGGAAAGGATTATAAACCTTTCAGCATCAAAAGCCCCAGATCCAAGATTCACTTATTCATTGTGAACTTGCCTTCATCCCTGTTGTAGGTTACTTCATTTACATAGACATTATATCAGCGTAGACTCTACTGCCCTATTTATTTGTTTGTTTGTTTAGTACCCAGCATTGAACTTGAGCACTTAACCACTGAGCCACATCCCCAGTCCTTTTGTATATTTTATTTAGAGACAGGGTCTTGCTGAGTTGCTTAGGGCCTCTCTAAGTTGCTGAGGCTGGCTTTGAACTTGCAATTTTTTTGCCTCAGCCTCCCAAACTGCTGAGATTACAGACATGGGCCACTGCACCTGGCTCTCCTGCCTTATTGACAGGACATTTTGTATGTTTGTATGTGCAGAATTGACATCATTTCAAACACTAAAAATGTCAAATGAGAGGCCAGGAGTTAGAGTATCCTAAAAATAGACAGCATGATCACCGCAGCTGTGTATTAGGTGTTGATTTGACTATAACAGAGACAAAATAATAGTGGCTTAAATAAGGCAGATGTTTCTGTCCCAAATCATGCTCAGGGCACGCCAGAGGTCAGAGCAAATAGGCAGGACAATTAGCAGCCTTTTATAAAGGCTGTAATGGTCATTTATACTTCACTTACAGTAGATGTTCATTATTGTGCTTTATCAACATGACCTAGTGTACAACACAGGCCTGGGTTCTCTGTGTTAAGGGAGGTGCAGCCTACTTAAAAAAATGCAGACAAATAGCAAATAAATCAACACATACTGGCATCAGTAAGTTTGTTCCCTGCTGCTTATCTGTTTTCCTACCAATCTAGATAAATTGTGAACTTATTAAATACAAGGTGACAAGTTAATTAATGAAGCTCAACAAGACACGGGCCAAATTAACACTCTTAGGCTAAATGGGGTTCAAAACGCTAAATACTAGGAATTTTTGAGCTGTGATGAAACTACTGACATGAGTAAACCTTTAAATTGTGTTGTTAATCATATCACATGATAATTCTAGGATTCTACACATTCTTTTCTATCACAAGTAGAGCAAAATATCTGAAACATTTTCCTAATTTTTGATGGCTAAATGGTTTATTTGGAAAATACACATATTTCAGGATTAGTTTTTCAAGATGTAATTAAGGTTGTAGATAACAATTTGAAACTTAGAAGTTTTATTTGTTTTACAGGTTTTGTTGTGTCTTTACTTATGGTACTTAAATAACATCTATGGCCAATCATTCCTGTCATCAGGATGGGCAAACAAAAATTCAAGGGTGCTACCCCTGGAAATTCTAATGTTTGTGAGGCTGCGGTAAGGTTAGGAACTTGCATTTTAAAAAAGCTTTTCAGATCCTAGGCATCTCTGATTTAGGTAAATTATTCAGGAGCTCAGGTTTATGTAAGTAAGAATAACATCTGACAGATTTGAAATGTTAGATGTTTTAAAAAATGTGTATCATTTTCTTTGTGTTAAAAATAATTCTAATATCGTTAGTATGTTGGCAAAGGAAATCTTGTTTTTTATGGCTTTCACGAACCTGTTGGTTAAAACAGATCTCTTAAAAAAAATCCACCAAACACCTAAGATGTGATTCATAACTCTGCACCCTCATCTTAATTTTTAAATGTTTGAAGAGAAGTCTTTCCAGTTTTTGATGTTGGTTGTGCTGGTTTTCACTGGCTCTGTCATTTTCTCTCAATTATTTTAACACCAATACTGAGAGAGAGCTTTGCCTAAGGAACCAGGCATATAGTATTATCAACTTTTTTTTTTGCAAGTTGTTTTGCTGAAGAAGAATTAATCTTCTTAACTGTGGTGCTGAGAGATCTGGGCAGTCATGGCCAAGATTCTGCCAGTGATGGCAAAACACAGACTGGGCACGGTTTCAAGTTCAGCTGATATTCTTAGGCCAATGAGAAGGGTCCAGGGCAGGTTCCTCTCCAGGGGCGAGTGGACATGTTGCCATGGAGACTGACCTTTACCAGCAGGAACACATTTGCCATCTGACCCTGAAGAATAAATCCCTGACCTGACTGTGGGCAGAGGACTGAAGACTGATTCTCCTGATGCATCGTCCTCAGTTTATTCAACAACTCTGCTGACTTCAAACACATTTTTTTTTTTCCTTTTTGAGACTGGCTGGCATTCTCTAGAGCGTGACTCACCCATACCAGCACCTCACTGAGCTCCAAGTGGCCTCAGCAGAGGATTTATAGCCTTTGCAAACATGGGGCATATTTCTTTGTTTCCTTTCAGAAATGGAGGGGTGATTCATCCTCAGTAAACAAAGAGGGGATTACCAAGATGTTTACTAGTCTGGAATTCAGCTTCCTCTGAATGCAATTCCTAGTAAAGGCATTGTGCATTTCAAACAGTTATCTTTCCTTTTTAATCCACTTTCTTTCTAGCTTGGAAAATATATATAATTTAGCTCTCACTCAAATCCAAATGAGATGACTTTCAAAGGCCATTCATGCCCTCATGTTTGTCCTTTGCAAAAACAAGCAACTGCTATTCTGAAGAATTTAAATGCAGCTCGTGTTGGCAGCCAGAGATGTTTTTCTGCTGTTGGAATGCAAAAGAAAATTTTACTTTACAACTGCACTGTGCCACTCCTGACATTGATGGGCCCTGTATTCACCAGAGGGGGGGAAAATTAAAATATCTTACCTGTCTGCACAGTATCCTTGGTGGTTATACAACAATAAAATATTCAGCAGTCTGATAAATTTACTGTTAGAACTGACAGACCAAGTTGAAACTGGTTGAGAATGTGCACAGTGTATCGCATTCCTACTTTCTTTGAATTAGCTTTCTATCATAACAACTGCATTCAGGAGAGCTCATATTGTCTCAATTATAAAGTCAACTCAAAGACATTAGCACTAGATTGCTTCAGCAAATCTGAAATATTTTAACTGTTGACGAAAGGTTTGGTTTCATTATAGTGAGTTCCAGAGTGAAACTATGGTAATGTGATCACTTTCCCAGACTTACATCATTTGTATGGTCTGTCCAAATCACTACAACTTCCTAGAATTTTCCCTAAACAGTTTCAATGTAAGTGGTTTTCAAGTCAGTGGAAATTGCATAGGCAGCTGATATTTCCCTATCCATTTGTTTATTAGAATCAGGTTACAGATAGCCAAATTTTGACATGAATCATCTCATTTTCCAAAGAATATTAGAAATAGCTCAGCTAATGTACCATAAAAGTTCAATTCAAGTTTTAATAATGAACCTAAAGGCATATTCACATATTGCTTTATGTGCCCAAATGTCAGAGTTTCACTTTTCTATTTCCCCCCTGTATTAGAAATAAATTCTCCGGACAGAGGCTCAGAAAAATTCTCATTGAATATTTTTAGTCATATTTCACCAATTCGGGGTATAGGAAAGAATAAATAATTTTCTTCTTACCTCTAGGTTTCAGTTAGGATGGACCCTTGTAGGAAAAGACAAATAAGAGACATGCATACTTCTTGTTACATAGGAGATACCCAGAAAAGTCAGTAAATCTCAAGGAGTTAGCTGAGACTCTGGTTTGAAGATCATTTCCTGCTGAACCAAAAAAAAAAAAAAAAAAAAAAGAAGAAGAAGGATATTATAGGAAAGTATCCAAGAAAAGCACGATAAACAAGAGCAAGCTTTCTTATGTGGATTTAAGTGGGTGCCTTCTCCATTGATAAGAGTCTCTAGTGATATAGAGCTGTCCCTCCAAATTGGGGACAAAAGGTACAGAGGGACAGGCACCCTTAGAAATGAAGATTTCCTTTAGAGTGATAAATTTCCTTTAGAAAAGGGCAGCTTGAATTTTATTTTCAGAGCTTCTCTAGTGTCTGCTCTTTCTCAAAATAATCAGCTCAAAATAATCCTTTTGCCAAATGGGCATGCTTTGGCATCTTCTGGTCTCCTACAAAGGATAGACTTCAGAGATATTCTCAGTGAAGGAAGGGGACAGTCACTGTACTTTTTGAATTTTTAACCCCTTGGCTTTGTTAAACCAAAATTCACAAATCCAAGGGATCTCTGAAATAAAGGGGCTTAGAAAAGAAGCAGGTCCTGGGATAAGTTCCTCAAATATAAACATAAAGGTTAGATAGCTGGTTGGAAATAAGGATCACAGGGCCTGGAGCTAAGAGCATTTTTATAATGAAAATTTGGGGAAGGAGAGCATAAATGGCTTACACTGAACATACATTGACTATACATGATAAGGGTGGGGTTATGAAAAACAAGGGAAGTTTTGGGATAGGAGGACAGTCCATAAGAAGAAGTACTTGTTTCTTGGTTGGTTGTAATTAATATTTTGGAAAGTTTATTCATAAACTGAATTTGATGGTACCTGATGTTTGACCAACTGGGTTTACAAGCCAAAGTTTCAACACACATTCAGGGATGTGGAACAATCTGGTTTGTTGGCTCTGAAGTGGTTAACTCTGCCCTGGAGAATAGGTTCCCTTACCTCTCCTCTCCCTCCATCCTCTGGCCCTTGTAATTAAATTAGCACATCTCAGAATTTTTCTTTTATCAGCTTCTTAAGACTAAATGGGTGAGTATGAAGAGTGAAATCCTTTACTTCCAAATCCCGGTATTTCCATGTATTGACAGAAGGTCCAATTTCATTAGACTGAACAATGGAATAGCTCTATAGCTTTTCTTTCCTCCAGGAAAGATCTCTGTGTTCTGAAAATAAGCACAAAGTGAGATGAGTTTCATTTCTCTTTATTTAGCAAGGGTTAGATATTTTGACTTTCTTTTATTGTATTTCAAATTGCATGCTTTTTATGAATTTCCTCAACTCTCTATCATTTATAACTTAACCTGGAATATGAGTTGTTAGTATATATATACTTCTATATTGACGTTTTAATCACTCACATTTCTTGAGTTTTTGGTAATGCAGAGGGGAATGGTCACTGAAATGAACTGACAATTGATTACCAAGAGAAAAAGCACGCACACTTATCAATATTCATGGGGACATCATAGGAAGGGGATTATCTAATAACCCAATGAAACTTAAAAACTTTATACCTTTTTCACAGGGGAGAGAGAAATGAGGGACAGTAGGAATTTTGAGGGGTAGTGAATGCATTTTAGGGGAGCAGACTATAGTTTGTAAATGATTCCCTCTGAAAACTGAATGGACCAAAGAACACAATATCTTGCAGCAAAATCTGTCTGGATGTGGTGATGTAGTCTCGGGCTTTCTTCCAGACATATGAGTTTATTCTTCACTGGTTAATGTAGTCTCAGGGAGAGGATTGAGGAAAATTGTGTTCTTCTTTTGGTGGATCCAGTGTTTAGATAAAGGAATTTATGTTTAGATAAAGGAATTTCCGAGACCTTGACTTGAAGGTAGTTTCTGAGGCCTTTAGTTTCCTTTAATTCAAAGTGCTTAGCAAGCTAAAGCATCATACTTTGGGGTAATATTTTTTTCTGAGCCCCAACAGTAATTAATATGAAAATATTTTGAAATTTTAGTTGTTTTAGGGAAAAATATTTTGATGACCCAGGGTGTTTGAGAGTTCAGAATTGTTCTGAATAGTTCAGGTTTAACCCAATTTCTTAGAGAACTTTTTCGATCATAATTATGTTACTTCTCTTGAGTTAAAAATTGCTACTCTGGTTCATTTAATATATGTAAAAATTGGAAAACCTCAAAGGAAAACCTACTTATAGTTTACTCTTTAATGCAATTTAATATTAAAATTGGGGTTATATTTCCCATTTTGTGTAAAGACTAATTCAACTCAATTTCCATTGCATATGGGAAAAGCAAGACATAAAATTGCATTTGGGGAAAGCAAGAATCTAAATGTTTTAACCCTGGTAATCATCTGTCATTTCTACTTGCTAGAAAATGTCATTTCATCTAGAACTCTCTGAAGGGAAACAATGTGAAAGGATTCTTTGAGCAATTTTGTCTGCTTAGAGAAATGATGGCCCAAGTCTTATAAGACAGCACACAGTTCACTGAGTGGTTGTTCCCAGAGTAGGTCATTCAGAGCTCTGAGACAATTGTGTATTTTTTATAATCATTTTTTAATTTTAAAAATTAAAGCTTTAGGGCTGGAGTTGTGGCTCAGAGGTAGAGCACTGGCCTAGCATGTGTGAGGCACTGGGTTATCCTCAGCACCACATAAAGCAAAATAAAGACATTGTATCCACCTCTAGCTAAAAAATAAATGTTTAAAAAATTGAAGCTTTATAATCATGCATAGTAGTTGGGTTCATCTCAACAAACTCATACTTGCATGGTATATGATTTCAGTTCATGATTTCCCCTTTTCCCACTCACTGTCCTCCCCTTCCCCTTTCTCCTTCCTCTCCTCTATTAGACTTCCTTTAGTTCATCTATTTTTTTTATATTTGATTGGTTCTTTTTACTTATGCATGAAGGTGAAATTCCCTGTGGTATATTAAAATATACACATAACATAATTTTAAAAAGATTTAATTCTGCATTGTTTTCCCTTGTCCATTCCTCCACTTTGCCTCTCCTTCTGTATTACTGATCTTCCCTTTGTCTTTGTGATATTCTATTCTCCATTTCCATCCATTTACCAGCAAATATCATAATTTCATTCTTTTTTTTTATGGCAGAGTAGAACTCCATTGTATATGAATACCACAATTTTTTTAATTCATGAAATGGTACCTGAGTTGATTCCATAATTTAGCTATTGTGAATTGTGCTGCTGTAAACATTGAGGAGGCTATGTTGCAATAACATGTTGATTTAGGTCTTTTTGGAAAATAGCAAGGAGTGGGAGAGCTGGGTCATATGGTGTTTCCATCCTAGTGTTTGGAGGATCTCCATACTGCTTTCCAGAGTGATTGTACTAGACTATAGTCCCACCAACAATCTACAAGTGTTCCTTTTTCCCCACAGCCTGTTAGCATTTACCATTGTTTTATTATTGATCAGTGTCATTCTGATGCCCAGTCAATTGTGGAAATAAGGATCACAGGGCTCAAGATAGTGAGAGGAAGATATATTTTTAAATTAAAGGTTTCACATTTTAAGTCATATTTTTGCATATTATAATAGGATAATTAATATGTATATGGTATCAATAATAAAATCATCACTATTCTTTAATTTGCGTGTTGCTTTCTAGTTTACCATGTTCTTTTACTTTCTATACTTGTTTGGACCTTCCAATTTCTCCTAGATGTAGTAGCTGACCTATTTCTTCTTTTTTAAAAAATTTATTCATTTATTCTAATTGGTTACACATGACAGCAAAATGCATTTCAATTCACAGTACACATATAGAGCACAATTTTTCATGTCTCTGGTTGTACACAAAGTAGCGCCATCATTTGTGTCTTCATACATGTGCTTAGGGTAATGACGTCCATCTCATTCCATCCTTTCTTACCCTGATCCCCCCTCCTTCCCCTTCCTTCCCTTTGCCCTATCTAGAGTTCATCAATTCTTTCCATGTTCCCCCCAATCTCCATTATGAATCAGCATCCTTATACCAGAGAAAACATTTGGCATTTGTTTTTTGGGGATTGGCTTACTTCACTGAGCATAATATTCTCCAACTCCATCCATTTACCTGCAAATGCCATTATTTCACTCTCTTTTAATGCTGAGTAGAATTCCTTTGTGTATATATAACACATTTTCTTTTTTTTCTTTTTCTTTCTTTTTTTTGAGAGAGAGAGAGAGAGAGAGAGAGAGAGAGAGAGAGAGAGAGAGAGAATTTTAATATTTATTTTTTAGTTTTCGGCAGACACAACATCTTTGTTTGTATGTAGTGCTGAGGATAGAACCCGGGCCGCACGCATGCCAGGCGAGCGCGCTACCGCTTGAGCCACATCCCCAGCCCTAACACATTTTCTTTATTCATTCATCAAGGACATCTAGGTTGGTCCCACAATTTAGCTATTGTGAATTGTGCTGCTATAAATATTGATGTGCTACATCACTGTGATATGCTGTTTTTAAGTACTTTTGTTGTAGACGGAGGAGTGGGATAGCTGGGTCAAATGGTGGTTCCATTCCCAGCTTTCCAAGGAATCTGCATACTGCTTTCCATATAGGTTGCACCAATTTGCAATGTATGAGTGTACCTTTTCCTCCACATCCTAGCCAAAGATTTTTAACTTCATTTGCATTTTCTCTATGATCCTAATGAAGTTGAATATCTTTTCAGATGCTTACTGGCCATGTAAATTATCTTCTTGAAATGTTTTTTTTCCTGTCTTTTGTTCATTTTTAATATTTTAAATTGATGTGTAAGATTTTATTTTATATTCTAGGCTCTAACCCACTGTCATTTATGTGTTGCAATTATCTTTTCCAGTTTCTGGTGTCCTTCCTTCCTTCCTTCCTTCCTTCCTTCCTTCCTTCCTTCCTTCCTTCTTTCCTTCCTTTCTTTTTCTTTCTCTCTTCCTTCCTGTCTTCTTTCCTTCCTTTCTTTTTTAAATTTTTTACCACTGAGCCACATTCCCAGCCCTTTTTATTCTTGAGACAGGGTATTGCTAAGTCACTTAGGGCCTCAATAAATTGCTGAGGCTGGCTTTGAACTCTTGATCCTACTGCCTCAGCCTCAAGAGCTGCTGAGATTACAGGGCATGTGCCACTGCATCTGGCCTCTTTATGGAATCTTCTGATAACTATTAGTTCTTAATTTTAATGATTTAAGTTTATCAAACTTTTAAAAGGTGATTTTTCCTAATGGACTCCTTAAAATTCCTTTCCTATTCAAATGGCATAAAAATATTTTGTTTCAAAAGTTTTGAAATATAACTTTTCACATTTAAGTCCTTAATATACATGAAATGATCCTTTGTACTCTAATTTATTCTTATGTAAAAAAGAAATAATAGTACTTAGCTTCATAAGGTAAATGCAAGGAATGAATTAGTGCTTAGACGAGTACCTAGAACAAAAGAATAATATATAAGTTTAGCTATTACTGTTTTATGGGGTAGAGTGGAACTCCAATTTAATATTTGTCATATGGACCATTAATTGTTTCAGTATCATTCCCCAAAGAGTGTCTTCTCACCTCACAGTTCTTCAGGGTCATCTGGATCATGTAACACTCACAATTTATGTGTGTGCCTTTTTCTTATTATTCAAATCACGTAACATTCATGACTTTCTTGACTCATTTTGATATCAATGTTATATATCTTGTGACATGAGTTGGAGAACTTTTCTTCTTCTTTTTTCTGGGAGAGTTTAAGATCAAATGATCAGGTCCTTGGAGGTTGGGTTGTATTTGTCTCCAATTTGTTCTAGTCTTGGTGTTTTCCTTGTGTGAGGATTCCAAACTATTGCTTCAACTTCCTTAACATTACAGTACAAGTTATTTTCTTCCTTAAGTCAATTTGTGCATAATATGTTTTTCTAGGAATTTTTCTATTTTATATAAATTTTCCAATTTATTGGCATAAAACTGTCTATAGGATTCCTTTTTTTAAAGAATATCTTCCTCCATATTTATATTTCTGTCTCATTTATCAGTGAGATAATTTATCATTTAACTCATTTATCATTAAACTGTGATTTTTTTGGCTTTTTTTTCTTGATAAGTTTTACTTCAAGCTTGTCTATTTTATTAGTCTTTTCAAAGGAACAATGATGACATTACTGATTTTCTAATATCAATATTTTTATTTTGTTAATATCTGCTTGCTTTGTTGTTGTTGTTCTTTTAACAACTTCCTAATGGGGTATCTAAATCATAGGCATTCTCTTATAGTTTGTAAACTTAACTACCAATTTACTGCATCCCACAACTTTAATATGTACTATCTATATTTCTATTTGGTTTAAAGAATTATAAATTTTCATTATAATTTCATCTTGAACACATGAAATTATTTACAGTATATTTTAATAAGTCCTAGTGTATGGGCAAATTCTGTTATTGTAGTGTGGTCAGAAATTTGTTACTTGGCTAATATTTAATTAATTCTAAGTGGGTACGTGAGCTTGAGCATAATCTATTTGTCTAATTCGTAAATACAGAGTAAGAAATATTGTATTTTTTATCAAACTTATTGTGTTCTAGTATTGTATATATTTTTGAGCTTTTGTCTTTCTGACTTATCAGACAGATGTGTTTAAATCACTGTGATGATAACATTTTCAGTTTATACATGTACTTGTATCAGTTCTAATTTACATATTTTAAGCTTTTTTTAAGTACATGAAGATTAGATCTTAATAATTTCCTTGTGAATAGAATTTTATCATGTACCAGTATTCTTATTACTTAAAATATATTGTATTAAAATCTGTTTTATTCATGTTAATATAGCTATATACATTATATATATATATATACTTGCATTTTATATATATGTAATAATCTTTTATTTTCAAACTCTGCTTATATCCAGTAATAGCATATCTTATAAAACACATGAACACACACAAATATCATCTGAAAACTTCTGTTCTTTGTCAACCTATTAATACTTTTTATGGTTATATATACATTTAGATTTTAAAACTCTTGGATAGTTATTTGTTATACTTTAAATTTTTTTGTCCTAGAAAAAATAGCTGCCATACAGAGGATATTTTCATTGTTTTCTCTACATTCATAGGATCAGAATCCTCCCTTTCCACTGAAGAATGTGAAGAAGTAGACAGAGAAGGGCTACAATACTCAGAGTGGGGTGTAAAACTTGTGAAACACATAGGACTCAAGAAGGGAGTCAGGGACTAAGAGTTGGTTACTCTTTCTTTCTTTCTTTCTTTCTTTCTTTCTTTCTTTCTTTTTTTTTTTTTTGTGGTACTGGGGACTGAACCCACAGCCTACCACATATGAGGCAAGAGCTCAACCTTTGAGCTACATCCTCAGTCCTTTTTATTTTTGTGTCGAGACAGGGTCTTGCTAAGTTATCAAGGCTAGTTCTGAATTTGGGATCCTCCTGCCTCAGCCTCTTGAGAAGCTGGGATGACAGGTGTGTGCCATGCCTGGTGAGGATTGATTCCTTCTATAGAGAGAGTTGAAGCAATCTGGGGAAAGGGGCAGAAGTTAGAAACTAGGTAGGAAAGGCATCAGAAAGAGAAAGGACTACAAGTTTGAGGAAACAGGGAAATAACTGGAGAACAAGAGATCATCCACGTGGGACAGTTCCTAAAGTACTCAGAGGTGGGGACATTTTCCTTTTGTAGAATTAAATGAAGAAAAAAAGAGCAGGGTTACATGTCAGGGTCACTTTATTCTATCCCTTCACCTCATCTCACACTATTTTCTTTCAAAAGCTGCTTAAACTCTAGAGGAAAAGGCTCCATGAACCTCTTTCAGGGTACCAGGAATAGTTGGTGTCAGGAATAGTTGGGAGAAGCTTATCCTTTTATGGTCAACTTGGGCATGATTAGGGCTATTACTGTGAGTCCCAGAGAAACGAGGAGCAAATATCTGGAAACCATGATCCTAAGAAATAGTTCCCCGAGTATCTCCTCCTTAGAGAAGCACCTTTTAGGGCAGTAAAGAAAGAAACCTACCCCATGGCTTATGCAAGTTCAGTAGTGTATATGATCACTTGATGGGTTTCTTGAGAGGGAATACAAAGTGCAATGGGGGTGAACAGATGCTCAGGGAAGCCTCATGTGAGCCAAGTTTATTGTATGAAGAGGAGTTATCTGGGTGAAGGTGGTAGTGCTGCCATAGGCAAAGAGAAAATTCTAGGCACAGAGAACACATTCATAAAAAGTTGAGCAAGAATGGGTTATGTTTGGGGGACTGAAAGAAGATTAATATAGACCAGAATGAACAAGGAAGGGAGTGGCATGAGTTTAGGTTAAAAAGTCAGACAGGAGCCAAATCGTATCATAGATTTGAATTTAATCCTTTAGGTAATAAAAAGCTTCTAGGCTTTATTTTTTCTTAAAAAAAAAAAAACAGGTAAGTGACATTATCTAGTATATATTTTTGAAGATGCTTCCTTGCTGCTGGGTGGTTTGAAGCTGGTAGGGAGGGTGATTATGATGCCCATTGTAATAATCAAAGAGAATAACAGTGGTGGCTTGGACCAGGATGGAGATAAAGAGAGAAATTAGCAAATTTGAGAGATTTTTAGAAAGTAAATTAACCATAAATTTAGTGACGTCTAGATAAGGGAAGAGAGGAAGAAGATGGTGTCAAGATGGACTCCTGGGTTTCTGGATTGATTGACGGTGGAGCCATTTATAAAGTCAGGGGAACTCGGAGGAGGAATACATTTGAGGATTGAGGCAGAGGAGGAAGACAGGGGCTCCTTGTTATATAATTTGAGTTGAAGAGAGAGAGAGAGCCATGAAGAAATGTCCAGGCATGCTGCCACCTCAGGACTTTTCCTGTTGCTCTGCCCGCAGCACTCTGTCCACAGATATCTACAGGGCTCACTTGTTCACTTTTGTCAGCCATCAGCTCATATGTCACTTTCTTAGTGAGAGTTTCCTTAATAACCTTGTTTGAAAAACCAGTAACCCTCTCCACCTTACTCGGCATTCTCTATGCTTTCTTTGTGCTTTATTTTCTTTCATAACATTTATTATTTTGACTTTGCCGATGTTTCCTCTGTCTGGAATGCAGCCTCATTCCTTCCAAACAGCTCCAGGGCTCAGTTCAAATTTTAGTTTCTATGGGAAGCCTTCCTGGGGGTTCCCATTCTCCTCAGGGATCTTATTTCTCCTCTTGGACAACATGCTATAGTATGATCTGCTGACTTATCACTCCCTATCCCTGTTTGTGAACTCCAGGAGGACAGGGACTGTCTTTACACCTTAATAGCTAGCACAATGCCTGGCGCATAGTAGATGCTCAGTAAATAGTTGCTGGATAAAATAATTCTTTAGAAAAACTATGGATGGTGTTAAAGGATATCTTTCCTCTGCCATTGAATGGTTTTGAAATGTTTTTTGAAATTTTTAAGTTTTTCCTTCCAAGATACATTTTTTTCCTTTTCATAATAATAGCACCTTTATTACCTTTTAAGAATTAGTTTTTTTTTCCATCACATGCAATATTAGTTGGACTCTCAGTTAACATATCTTGGCTTCCCCCTTCCAAAGGATGGAAGAGAACATACTGTAATGTAAGACGAATAGTTTCTCTCTTTTTAGAATTTGTATCTTGAATAGAGAATGAAACATGTTAGGACTCAATAATCATAATATCTTCTTGACTATGCAATTCTGTAGGTCCTGCTCCCAGATCTCTAGAAATTTCCTGAGTCTTGTCATATAAAACCTGGTTGTTAAGATTCTCTTTTGATTCGATGAGTACTTTACTTTCTTCAAGTCAATAACCTTTGGGGGTGAAAGTTGACTTGTGCTACATGCATCCAAAAATCTTGACAAAAACTGAGATTAGTACTAGTTATTCAGATGATCAAATAGTCTATTAGTTATGAAGGATACTACCAAATGATGTACACATATCTTAAGTATTTTGTTTGACCACCATGCACATACATATTCATTTGCCAATCTTTTGATGAGGCCATTTATTGAAGTATTTTTTTTTGTTTTAGAATACCCATACCAAAATGCATTTCCTGTGATTTCCAATTTCAATTTCATTAAATTTGGAGCAATTGAGGACAGTTATGAAACAATTTGAGGACAGAATTCCAGATTTTTACACATATACCTTACTATTTACAATGATCTCATTTGATTTTATTGGACGGGAATTTTTTTAGCTATTTCCTTTTATGTTGTTTTTTAACTTCTTAATTTTTACATAAAATTCTCTTTTCTTATTCATGCTTCATAAATTTATCAAATGTTTAATTAAATTGGGCAATTATAATAAAACAACTGGCAAAACAGACTTGGGAACATATATTGTACTAAATTGATAAGTTCATAACTTAATTGAAAGGGGAAAATACAGGGGATATATAACAGACAAACTGCCAGATGGGAAAATTTGCTTGGTTTTGTGTGTGTCAGAGTTTCATTGCTATTACAAAATACAGAAGCCCACTTGAAGGAGGAGAGATTTATTTTGGCCACAATTTCAGAGGTTTCAGTCCAAGGTCTTCTGGTTCTACTTTTTTCTGCACCAGTAGTGAGGCAGGATATTGTTGTGAAAGGACTTGGTGGAGCAATGCTGCTAACCTCATGCTAGCTGGGAAGCAAGTGGAGAAAGATAAAGAAGAAGGGATTGGGGACAAGCTATACCCTGTACTTCCTCTGAGCAGGCTCCATCTCCTGCAGTTTCTACCACCTTCCAATAGACCTCTTAATTATGAACCTGGCAATGGCTTAATCCATCAAGGAGTTCAGAGCCCTCATGATCCAATAAGTCCCCCAAAACACCACCTCTGAACATTGATGCACCAGGGATCAAGCCTTTAACATGGTTTCATCTCCAAACTACAGCAGTATCTATCAGGGAATAAAGGACTTCAATCAATTCTTGGATGACATTGAAGCACACTTCGATTGAACTGATATTTAACTTTCAAGCTTCTCAAGGAAAATAATGTTTTTGTTTAATTTCTTATTGTGTAATACCTCTTCTTGATTTTCCAATTAGTACGCAATGAATTATTTTGGAACGGGATAAGACTATTTCTTTTGAAAGCATTAGTATCAATCAGAGGGAACTGGGCTTCTGATATGACTGGCTTCACTGATGAATACAGGGCTTACCTAGATGAATCAGAAGTGCTTTGGGCCTACATGAAACACAATATTGAAGGGGAAGTTGTTATTTAGCATCAAAGCATAATGCGAGATTTCAAGACCAGATATGGCCTGTGACCCCTGAGTTGCCCACAGGTTTGCTGTTGAGAGACAGACCAAGGACAAGTGAAACTATATTATAATTCAAGGCAATCAAGGGTTCAGTGCCAGATTGGTGGCAGCAGCTAGCAGGTGCTCTAGAAGAGTGAGAATAGGGAGGTTTAGTGCATAAGGGCTCAGTGTGCAGATACTGGAGGGTATGCATTACTCACTCATCACTAATCAACATGTTACTGTGCACTGCTGTACGTTAGGCAGATTCTAGATGGTAGGGTTATAAGACTGAGCAAGTCAAATAAGATTCCTACCTTCAGAGAACTCAGTTGAGAGTTGTGTGAATGTGCTGGGCCAGGTGCAGAGAGGACATGGTATGTGCAGACAGAAGAATATAAACCCATATGCCACTAACAAAGAAAACCCCGGTGACGGGAGCGACTAATGATGGAAAGGCTGTCCCATGGAGAAGAACTTTAATCTGAATTAAGAAAGGGAGGGGCTGGGGATGTGGCTCAAGCGGTAGCACGCTCGCCTGGCATGCGTGCAGCCTGGGTTGGATCCTGAGCACCACATACAAACAAAGATAATGTGTCCGCCGATAACTAAAAAAAATAATAAAATTCAAAAAAAAAAAAAAGGGAGTCAACCTTGTGAAGATTTGGGGGAAAGTGTTTCAGGTGGAGGGGATCAGCTATTGCTAGTGTCCCCAAACAGGACTATTTTGGAAAGAAAAGATGGGGTGGTTTTCAGAAGGAGGTTGGTTTCCATATCTACAAAACCAAGATAGAGCATTAGCAAATATCTCCTGCCATATGTAACTAGAGGACAGCTATATTCCGAGCTTCTTTGGGAATCCCCAAATCCTAGGCAGCCAGGGGACCTTCTGAAGTTAAATTTGCAACATCAGAATTCATTTTAACATGCCTCTGTAAGGCTGTAGCAGGTGGGCACAGCCTCTTCCCCCATTCCTCAGACTGCGTTTCGATCATGCCAATTTTCAGAATAATACAGAGGAAACTGCAAACGCAAATAGGAAACTTCAACTCTGTCATTTTATTTTTCCATTTTATAGCTTTCCTTTTTGTCCAGGCTCTGTTCTGACAAGCCAAGGCTTTTTGGCAATTCAATGGCAAAGTAAACTTAAGCAAATAAATATGATTATAGAGATCCAACCTACCAGGATTACTCTATTAGAGAACTTGTTTAGACAAAACCTATTTTCTCATTCCCACAACTGACAAAACTGTAGGAAAATCACTCATGTTTGAAAGCAAAGTATAGTCAAGTGCTATATTGTACTACTGGCTTTGTCAAAGGGAAAATAAACAAATAGACCACAGCTACAAAGTGTTGCTTGAAAATGATAGGTCAGAGGTTTATTTAAAAAGAAGAAAATCCAAAATATCAAACTGGCAGCTTGATGATAAATGTGAAATAAAAAACTTTATCAAGAACAGTCTGCCATGATTTTGAATCTTAACTTTGTAACTAGGTCAATATTTCAACAATAGTTTTTGCAAAAAATAAACCAGTGGCAGTGGACATGTCTAAACCATATGTTGATCTCTTAATGTGGTAAATATACTTAGAGGAGTGATCTAGTCCTTAATGTTTTTCTTGGTAGCTTGGTTTAAAAACTAAACAAATTTTAAAAAACTAGCCTTCAGAAGTTTTCTTGGCAAAAATGGGGCTAATTAATGATGGATAATATTGATTTGGAAAGATCCAATAAAAACTATATTCAGGGTGATCATATATTCTAGAATGTCCAAGATCAACCCATTTCGCATTTGTTGTTCCATCATAAATATATATGTATATAATATATAATTATATATAAATAATTAATATTAATATAATTTTATATATAATATATAATATATATTTATGCTGGGGCAACAATTTTATTACATATTATATATAATGTAATTATATATACTATATACATATAGTATATATTATATATAATTTTTTGGTACTGAGGATTGAACTCAGGGGCACATGAACACTGAGCCACATCCCCAGCCCTCTTTTGTATTTTATTTAGAGACAGGATCTCACTGAGTTGCTTAGCCCATTGCTTTTGCTGATGCTTGCTTTGAACTTGCAGTCCTCCTATTTTAGCCTCCCAAGCTGCTGGGATTACAGGCATGCACCACCATGCCTGGCTCCAGCATAACTATTAACAGGACCTGCCTCTCACTCCCCAGCTGTTCCAAAGCTAGAGTGGATCCTGAAGAAACATTTTTCTCCAAAGAATGGAATCTTTCTAGCAGCTGTGCCTTCCAGTCCAATTTTTAGTGTGTGCTTCATCCATTCATTTGTAAATACTTTAAAGAGGTGCAGTATAGAATATTTTCTCGGCTACTATCATTACAAAGAAAGAATAAGAAACATCATTCTTAGGGATGCAGGGTACACAAGTATTAGTATACAATGGGGATAAATGGCTTTTCCCAACTCAGTGCAATAGCATTATGAGAATGTCATGCAAAGCACTAGCCCGGTGTCAAGAGGATAGAGAGATGAGCAGGAAAAGGTCTACAAGGAGTCACATTGATTTGATCTGTGTCTCTGCCTATTCATCTGATGATTAAAAGCCTCCACTGGCTTCTCATTTCACTTGGAATAATCTGAGCATCTATGATCTCAGAGCCTTTGATATGGCCCCCAACTACCTCTTGGACTTTATTTCACCCTCTCTTCCTGGTTCACTCAGCTCCAAGCATACTGGCTTTCTTTCCATTCCTGGCATGGTCCCAGCTTGTCTCTGCCTCAAGGTCTTTATACTTAGCACTTCCTATACTATCTATAAACCCCTATCCCTAGGCATCTTGTGGCTGGCCCCTTCCCCTCATTTGTGCCTCCATTCCAATGTGATCTCTTTCAAGAGGCTTCCCCTAACAATATTACTCAAAGTATCCTCCCCTCCTTCTGCCACATTTTGCCTTGGTTTATTTTCTTCATGGTGTCTATTGCCCTCTGAATGTAACTAAGTATGTGTTGCTTTTTTAGGCTGTCATATCATGGTAAAATGAAGGGGAAACTGTTATCTATCTTGGTCACTCCAAATCTCTGTACTTAGAGCAGTTTCTGGCACATGATAGGCCCTCAAAAAAGTCAATAAGTATTTTTTGAATAAATGAATAAGTAAACTTTTAGGACTCTTTCCTGGGTTTATGCTTACTTCTCATAATTCAACAAGCATTCTTGAAAGCATTTTCCTAGACTTTTCCTGTTCTCCTTTCAGATGTTTCTTTTGCACTTTGAGTCTGTTATTTTTAGTCCATTCTCTTGACAGAGAGTTATTTTATATAGCCGTCACCAATACACTGATGTTGACTTTTGAAACTCACACAGGTACAGAAGTGCTCTGGCTGTTGCCTTCTGTGGCTCCCTGGTCTAATAAAATACGAGCTTGAGGAGATATTCAGTCATTTCTCTTGTCTCCTTTCATATCTAGGGTAACTCATATACCAATCCGTTTCAGTCTGGAGGGGTTATTGAGAAACCTATCATCTGAGCCCAAGAGTGGTAGGGCTGTGCTACAGATTAGAATATGACACCCCGAGATCAGTATAAACAGGGTATGAATTTTGAGTGTTGATTCCTACAATAGTGAACAGTTTATCTGTTCCTTTTGGAAGCAGAGCTGTTGACATTGGTGAGGGATGCCTTGTTTGTCCTACCTTCAAAATAAATTGGTCAGTAAGGGAATAAACCTTGCAACATTGACTTGTGTGACCATTATTCTCCTGCTAAGCATAATGGCCAATCAAGGCAACTTATTGGAAAGATAAGCATCGGCTTTGTTATCCCTTTGCATGGAACAATCTTATATTTCCTACAATTCAGCTCCTCAATGGAATGCTGCAGATCTAACTGGGGATAGAAAGAGGTATATTGGGATGGGATATAGTTCAATGGTACAGTGTTTGTGTAGCATGCACAAGGCTCTAAGTTTGACTCCCAGCACTGCAAAAACAAATCCAAACCAAACCAAAACCCAAATCAAACCAAAACAAAAAAGACTCTTGACTCAAATTGTGGCACCAAACACAAGTAGTGTCCTGAATAGTAATTTGCTTTCTCATATATTCTTTCAACCATCCTATGAGGTAGACAATCTGGAATGGACCCACATCCAAGATCAATCTAAAGAGTGGAAGGTCATAGGGACAGAAAATGACAAATGCAAAAACTTGTCTCAGATTTTTCTGAGGCCAGCTCAGTATAATTGCCATTACATCATACTTTCTGGCTCTTTTCTACTATATATTACATTTGACTCATCTATATCAATTTAGTTTCAGCTAATCCTTTTCTGTTTAATGGGACCAATGCAGCAGTCTTTACCGTTTCTTATTTTATTAATTTTATTATTCTATTGGCAGCCACACATTTTTTCATGTTTTTAATTTTTTTAATTCTAATTTATTGTATATGACAGCAGAATGCAGTACAATTCATATTACACATATAGAGCACAATTTGTCATATCTCTGGTTGTACACAAAGTATATTCACACCATTTGTGTCTGCATACATGTACTTAGGGTAATGATATCAATCTCATTCCACCATCTTTTTTACCTCTATGCCCCCTTCCCTCCCCTCCCACCCCTTTGACCTATCTAGAGTTTCTCTAATCCTCCCATGCTCTCCCTCCCAACCCCACTGTGAATCAACATCCTTACATCAGAGAAAGCATTTGGCATCTGTTTTTTTGGAATTGGCTTACTTCACTTAGCATTATATTCTCTATCTCCATCCATTTACCTGCAAATGCCATGATTTTGTTCTCTTTTATTGCTGAGTAATGTTCCATTGTGTATATATACCACATTTTCTTTATCCATTCATCTACTGAAGGACAACTAGCTTGGTTCCATAGTTTAGCTATTTTGAATGGCACTGCTGTAAACATTGATGTGGCTGGGTCCATGTAGTATGTGGTTTTTAAGTCCTTTGGATATAGACTGAGGAGTGGGATAGCTGGGTCAAATGGTGGTTCCATTTCAAGCTTTCTAAGGAATCTCCATACTGCTTTCCAGATTGGCTGCACCAATTTGCAGTCCCACCAACAATGTATGAGTGTGCCTTTTTCCCCACATCCTCACCAACACTTGTTGTTATGTTCTTAATAGTTGCCATTCTAACTGAAGTGAGATGAAATCTTAGAGCAGTTTTGATTTGCGTTTCTCTAATTTCTACAGATGTTGAACACTTTTTCATATATTTGTTGATTGATTATATATCATCTCCTGAGAGGTGTCTGTTTGGTTTCTTGGGCCATTTATCATTTGGGTTATTTATTTATTTTTTTTGGTGTTTAGCTTTTTGAGTTCTTTATGTACCCTGGAGATTAGTGCTCTATCTGATGTGCCATTGATACAAATTTGCTCCCAACCTGTAGGCTTTCTATCTATTCACCTCACTGATTGCTCCTTTTGGTAAGAAGAAGCTTTTTAGTTTAAATTCATTCCATTTATTGATTCTTGATTTTAATTCTTGCACTATAGGTGTCTTATTAAGGAAGTTGGGGCCTAATCCAACGTGATGGAAATGTGGGCCTACTTTTTTTCCCTTTTGAGACATAGGGTCTGGTTTAATTCCTAGGTTCTTGATCCACTTTGAATTGAGTTTTGTGCATGGTGAGAGATAGAGGTTTAATTTCAGTTTGCATATGGATTTCCAGTTTTCCCAGCACCATTTGTTGAAGAGGCTACCTTTTCTCCAATGTATGTTTTTTGCACCTTTGTTAATATAAGATAACTGTAGTTATGTGGGTTAGCCTCTGTGTCCTCTATTCTGTACCATTGGTCTACCAGTTTGTTTTGGTGCCAATACCATGCTGTTTTTGTTACTATTGCTCTGTAGTATAGTTTAAGGTCTGGTGTAGTGATGCCACCTGCTTTATTCTTCTTGATAAGAATTGCTTTGGCTATTCTGGGTCTCTTATTTTTCCAGATGAATTTCATGACTGCTTTTTTTAATTTCTATGAGGAATGTCATTGGAATTACATTAAATCTGATAGTGCTTTTGGTAGTATGACCATTTTGACAATATTAATTCTGCCTATCCAAGAACAAGGTAGATCTTTCCATCCTCTAAGGTCCTCTTTAATTTCTTTCTTTAGTGTTCTGTGATTTTCATTGTAGAGGTCTCTCACCTCTTTCATTAGGTTGATTCCCAAGTATTTTATTTTTTTGAGGCTATTGTAAATGGGGTAGTTTTCCTAGTTTCCCTTTCAGAGGATTTGTTACTGATATACAGAAATGCCTTCAATTTATGGGGGTTGATTTTTTATCCAGCTACTTTGCTGAATTCATTTACTAGTTCTAGAAGTTTTCTGGTGGAATTTTGTAGATATAGAATAAAATTGTGGGCAAATAATGCTAATTTGAGTTTTTCTTTTTCTATCTGCATCCATTTAATTTCTTTTGCTTGTCTAATTGCTCTGGTCAGTGTTTTAAGAACTATGTTAAATAGAAGTGGTGAAAGAGGGCATCCCTGTCTTGTTCCAGTTTTTAGAGGGAATGCTTTCAATTTTTCTCCATTTAAAATGATATTGGCCTGGGGCTTAGCTTAGATAGCTTTTATGATGTTGAGGTATGTTCCTGTTATCGGTAGTTTTTCTAGTGTTTTGAACATTAATGGGTGTTGTATTTTGTCGAATATTTTTTCCTGCATCTATTAAGATGATTGTATGATTCTTATCTTTAAGTCAATTGATGTGATGAATTACACTTATTGAATTCCATATATTGAACCAACCTTGCATCCCTCAGATGAACTCCACTTGATCATGGTGTACAATCTTTTTGGTATGTCTTTGTATTTGATTTTCCAGGATTTTGTTGAGAATTTTTACATCTATATTCAATAGAGATATTGGTCTGAAGTTTTCTTTCTTTGATGTGTCTTTGCCTGGTTTTGGAATCAGGGTGATATTGTCCTCATAGAATGAGTTTGGAAGTGCTCCCTTTTTTATTTCATGAAATAATTTGAGAAGTATAGGTATTAGTTTTTCTTTATAAGTTGTGGAACTCAGCTGTGTATCCATCTGGTCCTGGGCTTTTCTTTGTTGGTAGGCTTCTGGTGGCGTCTTCTATTTTGTCACTTAAAACTGATCTGTTTAAATTGTGTATATCATCCTAATTTAATTGGGGCAAGTCATATGACTCTAGAAATTTGTCAATGCCTTTGATATTTTCTATTTTATTGGAGTACAAGTTTTCAATATAATTTCTAATTATCTTCTATTTTGCTGTAGTGTCTGTTGTGACATTTTCTTTTTCATCACATTAGTAATTTGAATTTTCTCTCTCCTCTTTGTTAGCATGGCTAAGGGTTTGTCAATTTTATTTATTCTTTTGAAGAACCAACTTTTTGTTCTGTCAATTTTCTCAATTGTTTATTTTGTTTTAATTTTATTTATTTCAGCTCTGATTTTAACTATTTCTTATCTTCTACTGCTTTTGGTGTTGATTTGTTCTTATTTTTCTAGGGCTTTGAGATGTAATGTTAGGTCATTTATTTGTTGACTTTTTCTTCTTCGAAGGAATGAACTCCATGCAATGAACTTTCCTCTTAGAACTGCCTTCATAGTGTCCCAGAGATTTTGATATGTTGTATAGGTATTCTCATTTACCTCTAAGAAATTTTTTATTTTCTCCTTGTATCTTTTTTAATGCATTGTTTATTCACTAGCATATTATTTAGTCTCTAGGTGTTGGAGTAGTTTTTATTTCTTATTTTATCATTGATTTCTAATTTCATTCCATTGTGATCTGATAGAATGCAGGGTAATATCTCTAATTTTTTGTATTTGTTAAGAGTTGCTTTGTGGCATAATATATAGTTCATTTTAGAGGAGGATCCTTGTGCTGCTGAGAAGAAAGTGTATTCACTCTTTGAAGAATGAAAAATTCTATATATGTCAGTTAAGTCTAAGTTATTGATTGTATGATTGAGTTCTATAGTTTTTTTTTTTTTTTCAGGTTTTGTTCGGAAGATCTATCCAGCTGTGAAAGAGGTGTATTGAAGTCACCCAGAATTATTTTGTTGTGGTCAATTTGACTCCTGAACTTGAGAAGAGCTTGTTTGGTGAACATATATGCTCCATTGTTTGGGGCATATCTATTTATAATTGTTATGTCTTGTTGATGTATGATTCCTTTAAGTATTATGAAATGTCCTTCTTTATCCCTTTTTATTAACTTTAGCTTAAAGTCTACTTTATTTGATTCAAGGATGAAAACCCGTGCTTGCTTCTGCAGTCTATGTGAGTGGTATGGTTTTTCCCAACATTTCACCTTCAGTCTGTGTATTTCTTTTCCTATGAGATGAATCTCTTGGAGGCAGCATATTGTTGGTAGAAGGCACACATTTGAAATAAATACAAGTGCTAGTTGTGCCTTAGAACTATCAGATAATGACTTGGGGTGAGATGTGCAAGAGATGTGTAGTGTAATGCTTGTTATTAATAAAGGAGAGAGGTGAAAGAGAAGCAGAAAGAGCAGGACTAGACAGGCTTGACCCATGTGAAAGGAGAGAGAAGGAAGGATGGAGTAGGAAGCACCATAGATCATAGCACACGGCTGAAAAGCTTTCAGCTAGGTCAGTGAGGAGGACTTGAGCTGAGTCCCTGAGCCCTTTAAAACAGGGTCTGTACAATATGTTCCATGGAACAAATCTGTCTTGCCATTTCTCTTTGTAAAAAATGTTTTCTTGTGATACAGTTACATTATTATATTATCTATGGCTGCTTTTATGCATAATTGGCTGAATTTAGGGGTTGCAATAGGGAAGATATAGCCAGAAAAAAGCTACACCATTTATAATCTGTTTCTTTACATAAAAAAGTTTACTGATCCTTATTTGGAATAACTTCATGTTGGGTAGGAATAGCTAATACCTCTTCCAATTTATTGACTGGGGGTAATTCTTTATATTTTTTTCATTTTTATTTATTTATTTTTTATTGGTTGTTCAAAACATTACAAAGCTCTTGACAAATCATATTTCATACATTAGATTCAAGTGGGTTAGGAGCTCCCATTTTTACCCCAAATACAGATTGCAGAATCGTATCGGTTACACATCCACATTTTTACATAATGCCATATTAGTGACTGTTGTATTCTGCTACCTTTCCTATCCTCTACTATCCCCCTCCCCTCCCCTCCCATCTTCTCTCTCTACCCCCTCTACTGTAATTTAATTCTGTCCCTTTTTTTAAAAATTTTTTCCCTTTCCCCTTACAACCTCTTATATGTAATTTTGTATAACAATGAGGGTCTCCTTCCATTTTCATGCAATTTCCCTTCTCTCTCCCTTTCCCTCCCACCTCATGTCTCTGTTTAATGTTAATCTTTTCCTCATGCTCTTCCTCCCTGCTCTGTTCTTAGTTGCTCTCATTATATCAAAGAAGACATTTGGCATTTGTTTTTTAGGGATTGGCTAGCTTCACTTAGCATAATCTGCTCTAATGCCATCCATTTCCCTGCAAATTCCATGATTTTGTCATTTTTTAGTGCTGTGTAATACTCCATTGTGTTTAAATGCCACATTTTTTTTTATCCATTCATCTATTGAAGGGCATCTGGGTTGGTTCCACAGTCTACCTATTGTGAATTGTGCTGCTATGAAAATCGATGTGGCAGTATCCCTGTAGTACGCTCTTTTAAGGTCTTCAGGGAATAGTCCGAGAAGGGGAATAGCTGGGTCAAATGGTGGTTCTATTCCCAGCTTTCCCAGGAATCTCCATACTGCTTTCCAAATTGGCTGCACCAATGTGCAGTCCCACCAGCAATGTACAAGAGTACTCTTTTCCCCACATCCTCGCCAGCACTTGTTGTTGTTTGACTTCCTAATGGCTGCCAATCTTACTGGAGTGAGATAGTATCTTAGGGTGGTTTTGATTTGCATTTCTCTGACTGCTAGAGATGGTGAGCATTTTTTCATGTACTTGTTGATTGATTGTATGTCCTCCTCTGAGAAGTGGACATACAAGAAAATGTGGTCTTGCTATAAATGCTGCCTCTGAGTGAACTAAAAAATGTGGCAGGTGAAGGTTTTTAATGAGTTATGTTCTTCATAGCAGGTTCTCTTAAAAGGAGTTTTGTGTGGGACGCCTCCATGGCTGCTATACAGGAAATCCTAAATAGACATTGACTAAATATTTTGTTTGGATTGCAGTTTCCAACCCACTGTATTACAAATGAAAATACAGAGACCACATAGCTGCAAACCTAAAATATTTGTATCTGGCCCTTTACTGAAAAAAAAAATTGTCACCTCCTGGATTAGATAAAATTATTGTTTAGTTCTCAAGGGAGATGATATTTTTTCTTGTAAAATAGCAAATTAACAATAAAGTGATTTTTTTTTCTTGAAATGGAGTCTCACTATGTTGGTCAGGATATTCTTAAACTCATGGTCTTAAGTGACCCTCTTGTCTATGTCAGTGATTATAGGTGCATGTCGCTGTGCCCAACTCAAAGCAATTTCTTAGGATTCTACATAGCAAGAATTATGTTACTAGAATTTGACTTGATCATCTCTGCATTAGATACAACTGCATTGCCAAGGGAAGAATAGGCTGGTGCTAGAAAGAATATTGGGTGGTTGAAGGACCTGGGTGTTATATCACCCCTCTGGACTTCAAGAGTCCCAGTTGTAAAATATGGGGTTTAGAAGAGAGAACAGTTAATTCCTTCTGCTTCTAACTGCAACAAGAGTCTAATACATAGAATGACTAATCAAAGATTGAGTCTGAGCTAGTGGCTTGGCTTTTAGTGGACTAATGAGGGGAAAGATGATCTAGTACACATTGGAGATGTTTGCTAAATGGTGTGGAAAAATTAGGCAAGGAGAGATTTGCAATATTCCAGTATCACAAATTATTTTCCTTCTTATTTCATAATAAGCACAGTCTTATTTATGGAAACATTTGATGACACAGATCACCTGGTGGAAGCAACCAAGGAAGTGGACAGTGTCTGTACAGCCTCCTGGAGCCCAAATGGCTCTTATGTTGGGGCATGGAGGCTTTTCTTCCTGCTTATAAGATCTGCTCCATCTTGTCAGAGAGGAAAATATGTCTCTCTCTCTCTCTCTCTCTCTCTTTGTGTGTGTGTGTGTGTGTGTGTGTGTGTGAGAGAGAGAGAGAGAGAGAGAGAGAGAGAGAGAGAGAGCACTAAACACCAAGGCAGCTCAGGAAACTTCAGTCTATGAAATCAGGTGCTGAAGGTTTTATATATGTGTAATATAAGTTTTTACTTGTTTGAATTTCTAATATAGATCTAATGATAACAATGTCAAATCCTAGATAATTCCAGAAGGGATGGAAGAAGCAAATAGGACAGAAGAAAAATTCTTCTTCAGTAATATTACCTGTAGAGTTGCTAGACCTAGAAAATAAAAATATAGGATATACAACCAAATTTGATTTTCAGATAAATGATGATTGTTTTTAGTATTAAGATGTCCCATGCAATATTTGTATTTCATTTGGCAATGGTAATTAAATGAGACTAAGCTCCTGGAAAAGTTAATGAATAGAGTAGCTTTTGGTGCTAAGTGTTAAAGAGAATCAGTGAACCTGAGAAGAGGGTCACCATAGTCATTTAAATACCTGCCTTTGCTACCCTTCTCGTATCCTAGCAGCCAAATATGGATATATATTTTTTAAAAGTGCTCAAGTAGAAAATACAGTTTTAACTCTACCTTTAGAGTGACCAGAGTTTATTTACAGAAACTACTGGAACTTTGAGTCCAGCTGTATCGACAGAGCTGACCCAGACCCATATCAAACACTGTGATAATTGAGTTTTTCAAGTCTTAGTGAGACTGAGGTGGAAAGCTATATTACTGTTGAGCTAAGAATGTATTCTTTCATTTTATGGGAAAATAAAATGTCCTTGAAATATAAACACTTCTTTTTGGACTTTTTCTCAATCCTATCAAACTCACAAAATGTGAAACTTTTTAGATGATTCAAAGCAACGTTGAGAAGCTTCACCCCAAGACCTCCTTTTGCCAGCAAGTGGACATAGATAATGTTGTCACTGGAGGAGCCTGGAGTGCTTGAATGCTTTCCTCACCCCTTAAAGAAGGCCACTGTGAAAAAATGAGAAAAACTTCCCATCATGAGCAGAAGAACAGTATAAGCTTTCTTTTTTAATACCCTTTTCTATTATTGTTCGTTGTAAGTTTGTGCTTATGCCAGCACAATTTTGACAAGCCTCGAGATATCTGCAGCTGTAATTGTAGGATCCCTCCTTGAATAAGATAAAATTAGATTTTTATTTACATTATGGAGTGGAGAACTGCTAGACTTAAAGAATCATCATGAACACATTATCAAAAATAGACCAACTTAACTGAATTTTGTCACTTAAGTTGCACAAAGATATGAACTAGAAAGTTAACCTTCACAAGGTTAGAAGCTGCTGGCAAAATTCCTAAAAACATTGAAATCTTTTGAGGTCTTGAGTCCCATCCTCCCACACTGTATTTCTCTTCTTTCCCCATCCAATAACGCTTTCTCCCAAGGCACATTGCTCCTTTTCCAGTTCCCATCCCTTTTTGGCATGTGATTAGCCTCATAATTGACCCACACTGGGCTTACCGTGAGGACTCTAATTTCCCATTTCTCATCATTTAGTACTTTAAAAAAAATTGTATGTTTATCCTATCCTCTTCCCAACTTAAAATGTTCTTGGCCTTGTGAGATAATGTCCAGGACATATCCATTTTGTTGTGTTACTCTGTTGTCTTCCAGTCTCTGCGTGTCTTTAGTTCTCTGTTGCTACTTACCAAACTGCTCAAACTTGGTGTTGTAAAACAACTGTTTTATCATGGTTACAAGGCTCAGCTTTGTGAAGTGGCACTGGTGCCACTGTACTGGCTTCTGAATGTCAGCTAGTGTCAAATGGTTATGACTTATACCATAAGATTATTCAATATTTTGATTTCTACTCATATGCACCAGTTCGTCAGACTTTAATCCTATGTCTCTCTGATGAGAACGCATACCCCCTGTTCCCTTGACAAAGCCATTCTTTTACCTCATAAGATTCAGCTTGAATTTCTTTTTGGGGGCTCCTAGCCCACCTTTTTTTCCCCCCTGCTATAGCATTGGATACATGGCATTGTAACCATTTATTTAAAAAAATTTCCTTCTTAGATTGTGGGCTCCTGAAGCAAATCTCTTTTTCAGTTGGTCACCTCTGTACTATGTGCCTGTCACATGGTAGTCTCCAGGGGATGAATAGGTCTTGAACATCGGTGACTCAATCTACCTCATGTCCTTTGATAATTAAATATGCTTCTTGATGAATAAAACTGAATTCAACATTTTCTTTAATATCTGTAACATTATAACAATTCCTGCCTCAGGGAATTGGGTCATTAATTTATTTTTTCTTTTTCTATTGAACTTACTATTAAAAATTCCCCTCTCCCCACCCTGTTAGGGTTTGGATGTGTTTTGAGTGTTTCCCTCAAAGATTCAGGTGCTGGAAGCTTGGTCCTGTGTGGAGGTGTTGAGATGGTGGAATCTTCACTCTTACCTGGGCCTGGTAGAAGGTGGTTGGGTCAGAAGGGATTAATGTAGTTTGTAGGTTTCCCAGTTAGTCAGTGTGGAAGTGAGTTATAGAATGAGCAAGTCTAGCCCTTGAACCCCTCCTGCTTCCTGCCTTACCGTGTAACTGCTCTCTCCTCCCATGTGCTTCTATTTTCATATCAGCCTCCAGGTTGTAATGTAGCCAGAAGGCCCTACCAGAAGTCAGACAGACGGTGCTTTCTTATCTTGGACTTTCATCCTGTGAAACTCTGAGAAAAATAAAATTATTTTCTCTATGAAGTACCCTGCTATAGGCATCTGTTATAGCAACAGAAAATAAACTAATACACCACCTTAAAAAACACAAACCATAAGCTCTATGAGGGCAAATTTTTCCCCCTAGACTTTAGCAATAGCCTAGAACTATGCTTAATAGTTATTGAATGTGTTTTAATAGCTAATTTATTACAAGGCATATATGAAAAGTGCTTTTCTCATTTAATACTCTCAGTACCATGAGAGTTATTATTATTTTCTCTATAGAGGTTCTATTATCTGACTCATTTTGTAGGTGAGGATTGGAGAAGTTAATTAAATTGCCAACATTATGTGGCCAATAAGTAGGAGAATTGAATTCAGAATACCCAGTGTCAGGAGCTGACTTTTCATGCACCATGATTCAATGTCACCTTGGGCAATTGAATGTCAGAAAAATCCTTAAAGTTTCTCTGGGTTGTAGTCATCTTAGTACCATTCTTGCAGTCCACTTATGCTTATTTAGCTTGATTTCCAACTTTTTTACCTGAAGCAATCAATTTGGCATGTTCAAGGAATGACAATGAGATGAATATATTAGAACTTTGGAAACCAAAGGGAGACAAGTAGATGGGGTTGGAAAGAAAAGGGGAGCCAAGGGCATAAAGGGCTTTGGAGAAGTTTGGGTTTTTTGGAAGTGAAATTGAAACCACTGGAGGGATTTTTGATTTGATTTGATTCCAATTTAAACATTTTGGCTGCTGTCATAGATACAACACTGTGGGAATGGGGTGGAGATGGGGGAGCCTCTTGCAGTAATTGGGACAATAAAAGAGGAAATGTAGACTTGTGGAGTGGAGGAGGAAAATTTCATGAACTTGGGATACTCTTGGAGGGGAGGTAGAGGTCTTTAACCAGTATTTGTTAAATCATTGTGAATGTAATAATTATAAAACAATATAACCATTTTGATGTAGCAGGTGCCCAGTAAATGGTGGTTACTGTTAGCGTCACTTCTACTTTATGAGAGATGAAATTATAGCAGCGACCGTCATGAGTGCACTTTATCCTTTGTCCCTTTAGCCCTTGCCTCTTACTCCACAGTTCACTCTCTTAAAGTCATCTCCAAGCTGTTGCATTCAATGTGATTTTCTCAGTTTTCATTCCCCCGAGCCTCTCTGCAGCCTTTGACTTCCTACTTCTTGAAATGCCTTGCAGCCAGCACGGCATCTCTTTTAAGTCTTCTTGCACATCTCTTGGGGCTCTCTCTGTGTGGCTCCAGTCTCTCCTCCTGCTCTCTAAGTATATAGGTTTCCAAAGAATCTGATCTTGAGACCCTCAACCTCATAGTTCAGGTCCAGAGGCCAAATTCTCTTTGACCCTACTTCAAGGTTAGCTTTCATTTTCAATTGTCACCTTTCTCTTCCAAAGTCAGGACTAAAAACTAATACAAGAGAAGGGAACTTCATCTGCCTCTAAATCCCTTAATTTCCTACCTAAGACCAATATATACTTTGAAATATACATTTAGAAATCCTGGTTTAAAGACACACTTTTTTTTTATAAAGGATGAAATTTATACAGAGAACTAATTTTCTGTTGAAGAAATTAGAAAGAGTCTTGAATTTGGCCTAAAACATCCATTTTTGAAATTAATTTTCATGTGCTTTATTTTTGCTAGTCATGAATAATTCATATACCACTGGCCAGCACAATAAAATATTTTATTTTAAGCGTACACCTACATTTCTTAACTCTGCTCTCAATTCTAATTACTACATTCAATTTCTGTTTCTTGATAGGAAGAGAAATCCAACATAGAATTGAACAACAGATAATAAACTTCATTAAATAGGGCTGAGTAAGAGAGTACCAAGATTTGAGAATGAATCAAATTCTCTCCTGTGTTATAAGTTTAATAAATTATTAGGTAGGCAAATTTTATCCAGACGTGGGTGGCTTTGAGATGAGGTCATACCTGCTGTCTTCCCTTTTGCTCTCATAATTCCCTTTGCTCAGAAGCTCTGCAAGATCCAGAAAGTAGAGAAAAGTTCTTCTCTCCTGCTTTACTCTGACATATACATGCTCTCCAGACTGTGTTTTCATTAATCAAAGATGAGTTTGGGAAAAAGGAAAAGAGAAGGGCCAGTTGGGTGGCCTTCCTATTCTCTAGTCTCTTAGTACATGTTTTGCCAGAACCATGGATGAAAATATTCTGCTGTATTTAAGAAATCAGGAGATTCTCGGTACTTCTGAAAGATTCCTGGGAAATAGAAAATACTGAGCTGTGCTGGGGAGAAACAAAAAGAAAGCCTCAAATTTCAGGCATAAGATGCAAGGCCCAGGCTGTTAGCCTCATACTAGAAGAGGGGGTCATTCAGTGTTGATATTTCTCCACCAGTGTACAGATTGCACCAAGTAGGAGTCTAAAGGGAGTATTCCCCTTACACCCCCAGGATCTGTAGGATCTGGAACAGTACTTCACACACAATAGATACTCAATAAAGGTTGAGCAATGAGAAAATGAGAAGAAATGGCTCTTTTTATTTTGATTTTTCAGAAACATGGAGGATATCAGAGTTCACCAGTTCTGTGTTGCATTCTATAATCTGAAAGTGATGGAATTAAAAGGAAGGAGACAGCTTTTTTTCCTTCTACTTATGTCCCTTTCTGATGAGATTTTAAAACTGTTCCTTCGTGAAAATTCCTAGCTTTCGAAGTCCTCTGTATGGGATCCTGCTATGAGAACAAGGAACTTTTAAATATTGCTTTATCCACATTTTTATTCATCCTCTCACTCTTCCATCTGCAACCAAGTTCATATTTGGAGTGACCCTTGTGTTTCTATATTTTGTAAAATGTGTGCTTTTATTTTGTGTGTATTCATTTCTAATTTACACTGTTGTGTGCTGCAGACCCCCCTCCCCATTATTATTATTTTAATTGTTTTCTCTGAGCACTGTGATCTACTGTATAGCTGAGTGAACATCCAATTCAATACCCTTTAGTTGGGGCATAGTTCGTTATGGGGTGCATCCATTATAAAGTAGTCTCCCCTTATCTGTGCTTTTGGTTTCTATGATGTCATTTCTCCACAATCAATAGGGACTCAGAAAAATTAAATGAAAAATTCCAGAAATAAACAATTCCTAAATTTTAAATTGTGCACTGTTCTGAACAGCATGATGAAATCTCAGACCATCCCTCTGTTCCACTCAGGACATAAATCATCCTTTTGTTCAGTGTCTTCATGCTGTGTAATTACCCACTCATCAGCCACTTGGTAGCCATCTTAGTTATAAGGCCTGCTATGATGGTATTGCTCTGCTTGTGTTTAAGTTACATGTATTTTATGTATTATAATGACCCAAAGTACAAGATTAGTAATTCTGGCAATTAGGATATGCTGAAGAGAAGGTGCAAAATGCTTTCTTGAAGGTAAAAGGGAAAAGTTCTTGACTTCATATGGGAAGGAAAATATATGACATGCTGAGGGCTAAGATTTATGATAAGAACAAGTCTTTAATCTGTGACTTGTGAAGAAGGAAAAAGAAATTTGTGCTAATTCTGCTGGCACATCTCAAATTGCAAAAGTTAGAGCTATAATGTATGATAAGTACTTATTTAAGATGGAAAAGAAATCAAATTTCTCTCTCTCTCTCTCTCTCTCTCTCTCTCTCTCTCTCTCTCGTGTGTATGTGTGTGTGTGTGTGTGTGTGTTGTGTGTGTATAGAAAAAGTATTGTATTTATAGGGTATGGTACTATCCATGGTTTTAGGTATCCACGGAGGTCTTGGAATTTTATTGCCTGTGGAAAAGGGGGGACTACTGCATTTGATCTAGTCATTCTTCAGTGTTTGGCACCCAGATTGCTTTTGATATCCTGCTCCAAAAGTCATATGGTAGCAAATATACTAGTACAGGTCTCCTTATAGACATGTATGATAATTTGGGGAACATATATACCCAGGAGGAACTAATAAAGCATAAGTACAAAATTTAATGTCTAATTATCTGCAGCTAATTTCTCTCCAGAATGGCTTCTCAGTCTCCCATCCCACTAGCAATGATGAGGGCTCCTACCTCCTTGTATTTTTGCTAGCATGGCATTATCCAGCTTCCTACTTTTTGCTCATCCTGTGGATATAAAATGAAATACTATTATTACATAATTTACATGTTTTAAACTAATGTATTTTTACTAATGTTTCTCTATTTGTGTTAACTTTTCATGTTGCCTC
Organism: Callospermophilus lateralis; assembly: GCF_048772815.1. Classification (NCBI taxonomy): domain Eukaryota; kingdom Metazoa; phylum Chordata; class Mammalia; order Rodentia; family Sciuridae; genus Callospermophilus; species Callospermophilus lateralis. Next base: position 111,388,442 of record NC_135308.1, read on the forward strand.
TGTAAATTAACCTTTTTCTTTTCCTGTTCTCTGTTGGGGTTCCTGTCTTTTATTGGTTGATTGCTGGAGTCTCTTGTCAGTTTTAGACATTGCAAATATCTTTTCCAAATTTATCCTATCTCTTTTAACTTTTTCCATGACATCTTTTGTTGAACAAAAAAACTTTAATTTTTATGAAATAAAATTCATATTTTTGGTCTTATTTTTTGCCTCTGAGGTAAAAAGCTTTATTAAACTCATATTTTTATGACAATAATACAAGGGATAGAGAAAATGTTTTTTGATAGCTTTATGTCAAGCAACAAATATTATTTCTAGAGTTGAACATGAATCTCTTCTAATGGCCTTAGGCTTCTCTATTGCTGTGAATAACTCTGCAAATTTCTGTAAACCCAAGAGGAGAACAGGGCTAGCTTGTGGCATGTATGTTAAAAAGCTTTCTTACCTATGTGGGGAGGGTGTTTTGAACAAATAATCTTATTTTCAGGAAGCTATAGTTATTTGGTGTAAGATTGCCTGGCAAAGAAGTTTGGACCTGCCCAGGGGCTGATAAAATTAAATACCAATCGGTGTCCTCCATTTAGCCTCCCCTGAGTGCCTTCGTTTTTCTTATCAAGTCCTTATTAAAAATAGATGATGAGAAAAACACTGCATTGTAGAATGCTTACTTGGTATATTTTCCTTGTTGATCAGTTATTCTAGTTAGCCAGAAAAAAAAAATGTAGATTGGTTTCCAAAGGAAGTAGGTGGTGAATAAGTCCAAATTTGATTTGCAGTTAAAATGAATAATGATGTTTTGGGTGCAGTGGGTGGAATCATATCCACTAGGAACCTCAGAAAGTGACCTCATGTGGAAGTTATGCCATTGTACATGCAATTAAGTCTTAAGGTGAAATCACTTTTAATTTAAGGTGGATGCTGAATCCAATGACTGGTGTCCTTATAAGAAAAGTAGAGTACACAGAAACGCCAGGGAAGAGGCTATGTGCAGACAGAGGCAGAGAGTGGAGTTATGCTGCTAGAAGCCAAAGAATGCCTGAGTCCATCAGAGGCAGGAAGAGAAAAGCAAAGATTCTTAGAAACTTCAGCCAGAATCCCAACTCTACTACCTACTGGGCATTAATTTGAGAAAGATGATCAGCATGGCCAAAGTGGTAAAGTGGTGATAATAGCATATCAATTCACAGAGTTTTCCTGAGGATTAAATTAAATGCATGCTAGCACTTAGTAGAGACTAATGCTCATATGCTTAACAAAATGGTATTGTGGTACTAAGGTATTGAAACAAAATATTGTTACTCCCATTCTTTGTCTCTTTTTCTACACATTTTGTTGAAAGTATTGTTTAGTAATTTTATTTTTACTACAAAAATAATAAAGTACAATTTATTTCATTTCTTACAATGTTACCAAAGTTACTCAGTAAATATTTGCAAGATAAAAGCAACCCCATCTTTACCAGGTAACATCCATCCCCCTTTTTTTTTTTTACCTTCTTTCAATATTACTAATATCTGAGATCTTGCATTTATATTTTCATCTGGAAACTAATGCTTTTTCTGTGGAGCTATTCCCTCAGTTTTATGCTTTTATGAAGAAAGATATATTATTATTGTCTTCTCTAGTATAAAAGATCAGAGATATAAATTAGACATCAAGAACAACCCTGTTCCCAAAGCACACCAGGACAAATCAGCAAATCACAAACCTGTAATAAACTTGGGTTAGAATAAGTAATTCTCCATACTTAAATTCCCCTATGTGTTTAAAAACATTCATGAATGTTAAATGAGTAACTTTCATGGCAGCTATTTCAAATAAGCCCTTAGGTGCACACACTTTCTCTCACATTTTTTGAATCTAAGTCAATATTGGACACTTGCTGGACAGCCTGTTGTCCTGTCCCTGAATTATGCACCTTGTCTACAAATGAGGCCTGAAGTGATGCAGGAGGTAATCAATAGAAGGGCTTGATCAGTGTTCAATACAGGAAGGAAAGTCTAATGAGCAAAATACAGAACTGGGAGCCGAGCCAGATCTGAATTCCAATCTTCTCTTAGCCTTGTAAGCAGAAACCTAACTAGGTTATTTTACTCCTGTAGCCCATTCCCAGAACTTTATTATCCCTATAGATCCTACATCTTACTCAAAAGGGCAAAAAGAGATTAAGAGAAGATGACTTGTAGCAGGAGCAGAAGCTACATGGAGGCAGGGCCTGTGTTTTCATCCTTTATCCCTGGCTCCCAGATGAGTGTGTGTGTGTGTGAGTGCACATGCATTTCTCTCCCTTAGTCTCTCTGCTTACTGACTCTCTTTCAGCCCTTTAACAGCTGACATTTGTGTAGTCAACAACTATTTACTGAGTACCACTCTCTGTGGGGAACTGTGCTGGCCACTGGAGATTCAATTTTGGACAAAATATAAGAGTCTCACTCAATGATCCATCAGACAAGAAGATTTGGCTTTATTTCATTGTTTTGCTTTTTACGATGGACATTTTCACAAAAGCAAAAAAAAAAAAAAAAAAAAAAAGGCAAAACATTAAACAAATGCTATTACACCTATTGTCCAACTTCAACAATTATTGACAAATGACCAATCTTGTTTCTTATCTACATTTACCCTCTACTTGCCCATATATCACCACATGCAACATATACTAGGTGATTCTGAAGCAAATTCCAAACATCATGTTGTTCTGGTAGGACTGTCTTGATTTCCTCAGCTGGAGTATGGATGAGCACTATCTTGGCCATGTTCTATAGGTGCCACAACAGTACCCCCTCTTCTCCTTCAAGTGTTAGATTTCAGAGAAAGCAGAAGGTTTTTGAGAGGACCTGACTCACACCAGTCTCCTAGTAAAAGCACACTTACCCTAATACTTTTGCTTTCAAGAATCTCCATACCTAAAAAAAAAAACTATGAATGAGAAACACAATGAAACCAGATTTGGGTATGGGGGGAAATGGTGCTGATGACTGCCATGGCCTGCCCTGTACGTGTCCAACAGTGCTGCTTTGCATAGCCAGTTGTCCATGGCTCTTCTCATATATGTGAGAGAACTTGTGGAAAACCTTCATGTTTCTGCTGATTTATATTGCCCTTCCTCCAGCCACTTCTCAGGCCCTTGGGTCTAAGCTCAGCTAACAGTCTCAAATGCATTCTGACCTGAATTCTTGGCTTTTGTCATGTGTGAGCTTTCTTGTTGTTCTATCATTAAAGCTTGGTGTTTGGACGGGGGTCAAACTGACCTGGAGAGACCTTGAGAGATGAGTTAGTAGAAATAATGATGAAATAAATAATAAAATCAATAAAATCAATTGAGTACTGAAACATCAATAATTCTGTGAGTTAGATATTATTATCCCCATTTTATCAGTGTGGTAATCAAAGATAACCAAAGCCTCATGGAAGGGAGAGGCAGAGCTGAACCCAGGCACAGGCAGCCTGGCTCCAGAGCCCACCCTCCTAAACACTGTGCTACATCACAGTTTTCCCAATGTCTCATGAGCAATCACTCACTTTGGGGGTAAAGGATTCTGGCAAGTACAAGCTAAGGACAAGGATGAGAGAGGTATGAAGACTCCTGAAAGCAATTGGAAGATGTGGAACAACACTGGGATTCCATTGTGACAAATGCACCATACTAATGCAAGCTATTAATAATAGGGGAAACAGGGTGTAAGGGAGGAAGGTATATATGGGGATTCTATTCTTTTTGTGCAATTTTCTTATAAACTTAAAACTACTCTAAAAAATAATGTCTTTTCAAAAATGGGTTTTTTTCCTATGACAACATTGAGTGATAATTTGGGACAACCCAACATAACTTGGTTGAGGGCAAAGATTGGAAAACCTTTCATGTTTAGATATTATAGGAGAGATTCCTCAAAACTCTGCTTAATGATCACTTACAAAACATTGTGAAGATCAAATAAAATTTATATATGTGAGAGAACTTACTTGTGGAAAACATTCATGTTTCTGCTGATTTATATTGCCCTTCCTCTTCGATCTGTGTTGCTTCTCTTCTGCTTTTTATTTCCTGCAAGCATTTCTTGTGAAGTCAGTCTCTCTGTTGCTAGAAACTTGTTCCTTGTGTTCTGTGTTATACTTGTGTCTTTGTTTCTGTTCTCATTTTGGTAGGATCAGGATACTCCATAGCCTTGCCCAAAGTATCTCTGCCCCAGAGAGATGCAAAGGTATATCTGTCTGTTCACTACCATTGAAGATATTTGCAAAAATTATTGTTGAGGGTGGGGGTCTCGTTGAGTGGGCACTCAAACTTGACCCCCAACCCAATGAATTTTTAGGAGTATGACTGGGTAGTCATGTGCTCCATAATTATTGACTTATGTATTTCTATTTTTCTTGTAAAGAAAATGACTTATTGGATAATAATTCTGCTTCTGGTTTTCCTTAGGGCTAACAGAACTAAGAACAGATATTTTGGATTAGAGTACAATAAATAACAGAACATATACTCCTTAAAGCAGCTAAATATTAATTTTGCTTATGTACATGAGCCGAGAGATCATGAATGATCCTCAGTGGCTACATTGTGGTTTTTACTTAGTTGAATGGTTCACTTTTTTATAAGTAGATTTTAAAACCACAGGGCAGAACTTTGACATCTCCATCTGGTCTTACTGCTCTGTGTAGTCAGTGCTTAATAAATGATAGGGACAATTCTGATAAATTGATAAAAACAGATCTTACTATTTAAAGAGCATTCAGGAATCTTGAGGATGCAGTTACAGTTTATTACATGTATTGTAATTCAATTGTGTATTGTGGGAAATTGCTAGAACCTTAAAAGAAACAAGTCACTCCTTTTATTCTTTACCAGTTTTGAGTATATAAAATAATCTAAGACTAAAATCAAAACCAGGAGGAAATTAAGCTCACATGTTTGCCAAAAGAAAAAAGAATACCCAAAGGTATAATTTAGGAGAAACAAAAGCATGATGTTTGAGAGTATACAAATTTTGAAAATTGTTTCCAGGTGCTATAAAAGTGAGATTAAAAGCTATTTCTAGACATTAACCCCTAAGAGTTGTTTTGCTTGTTAGCAAGATGTTTGGATATGCACACATCAGTAAGTGAATATGCATTTGTCTCTGCATGAAGTCTATAGAATATTCCGGAGTTTATCTTGTCAGTGATCTGTTTCTTACCCAGGGACCAACAGTCCTCTAGAAACCACCAATATCTGAATAAATGTCTTATAAACCCAAATCTTCCAGCCATGGCTCTGTCCAAACTGTGGTCAAGATTGTTTGACCTTTGCTTCTGCTATAGTCTTTGCTGTCTATCTGTGAACATCACTTTGGTACTTGCTCAAAGGAACTAAATCTATAGGCTCTGAGCCATTTAAGCATAGCTTTATTTCCTATAATTATATCCACGTGCCCTTTTTCTATTCTTCCAATGGTCATAGGTATAATCTTTTCTTAGATCCTCCATGTCTATTTGTTCCTCATAATGTCTTTCAATGTAACAACCCAATTTTTATAAATGACTGCTATACTCTATTAACCACTTCAAATGCATAGGTCGTGTTTGCATTTGTGTGAGTATACCAGGCACAAATTGTAGTACATTAAATCCATTGCTCTTATATACCTAGTTCATGGGCATAATTTGCATTTCATATTAGATTTGCAGGACTAGACAAGATGTATCCTACTTATCTTCTGATCACATAGAGTGGGCATGGGATTTTTAGCCTTTGTTTCATAGGCATTCCTTGGTGGCTGTTTATTTTCCCTTTTTGGAATTATTAACTTGAACAACCATTAGATCAGGACAAAATGTTCCCCATATTCCACCATCCTGAACCCCATGAGTTTAGTTTTGTTGGGAGCATGAGATTTCTGTCTTGTACAAAATACTAACGTTTGTATAGTGCTTATTATTTATCAGGCATTTAATCATTTCATCATCACAATAATATAATTGGGGAAATGTAAATTTTCTCATTTTATACCCGAGTAAACAGTGTCAAGAAGGCTGATTAACTAGCCCAATGTTGCGCAGCCAGTAAATTCTGGGGTCATGATTCAAACCAGATCCTCCAATTCTATAGAACTTGATTTTAACTCCTACCTGGTTCTGTCTGATGTGGTGGGTGTGGCCTATGCACTATTGTAAGGGCCAGAAGTCTGTGAGAATCAGATGTAAAATGAGAAGAACTGATAGAGTTTGCATCTTGGCTTGCAGAAAATTAACTAGGATGCTTCCTGGAAATATTAAGGGAAGGGAGTTTGGAGTTTCTCATAATCTCTATCAATCCCTGCTTCTTCCAACTTATACCAAATAAATAAGCAGCCTCAGAAAAAGAATGTTCTTGCTATGAAAAGTATCATCAAAAGAATTTTTAGTACTCCATTCCAACAGATTGCTGCCTGAGGCCCTCCTTTATAGAAATACCAGAACCCCCTCTGTTTGGTTTCTAAGTTTCAAAGGTTACAGATGGTCTCATTGCTCTAAAAATAAATATTGTGGATCTTTGAAATTTGAAACTAGACCATCTCATAGTGCACTTTTCTTTAACGTTCTTGATGAATGGATTCATGAAAGTCACATAAAAATCAGCTTCTGAAGTGTTGGCATCTTTGATTAATATTGAATTTAGCCACTTGCCCATTTCTTCATTTGTATGACAAATTTTTAACTTCTGAGGAAAACTTCTAATAACCTCTTTGTGTCAGTACTTTTGTGAAAAGTTCAAAGCTAAAGAAGGCAGCAGCAGCATTAGACTATGGTAATGAAAAAATCCACGTAATTAATCATTCCTTCAATGAACCCATTGGCATTCATCCAAGAAAAGAGGAACTTTTCTTAGAACTAAGAGTTTGGTATCATGACTTAGGTTTACTTCCATTAATAGCCTCTTTAGGAATCCCAAAGCAGAAATGACTATTGGTGGAGTGCTCTGATTCCTCTTTCTAAGTGGTAAGTGGCTGACTGGATTCTGCAGGTGTGGAGATTGAGTTTTCAGGTAGGCTTTCTGTATCCCTGGATTATTTGCTTTCAAATATCCAACTTTCTATGTATGCATTATGTATGAACAATTATATTTTACACAACCCTCAGAGACCTAGCAAGCCTCTACTTCATTGATTGATTCTACATCATGTTAAACATTATAATAAATATGTTTGCTTCATATTTCTCAATAAAAATGTTTATTTTGTGTGACTTGTACTTGGAGAGAGAGAAGAGTATATTCCATTATAAGAATATAGTGTCTTTGTGCAAACACACACACACACACACACACACACACACACACAATACCAGCTTCTTACACCATTTTTATGGTCTGTGAACTGAAAAAAGTTAAAATCAAGATACTGGTCCCATTCAGCACACTGAAGTTCACTTTATTTTCTTTATTAAGCATTGTTGGTATATCAAAGTCTAGTGAAAATATTGCAAATGATTCCCCAGAAGAAAACATATGGACACAATTAAACTGACCATTTTTCCATAATTGATAAACAGCAAAGGTTATACTAACATTCAAGAGATTATCAGTCATTAGTTAGTGAAACAGTGATACAGTTGGGAGTAGAAATGTTGACAGATCCTTCTACTGAAATATTCATCATGTTGGCTAGGGCATGAATACATACAAAACTGACAGAGGGTACCTGACACATGTTTTTGTTTGTTTGTTTCTCTTTTTTTTTAGGCAACATATTTATTTTTCTCAAGGAAATTCCAGAGGTACAGTATTTCATCCTAATAAAGTGTTTTAAGTTATAAGCATCTCTGCTCAGAGTAAGAAATATATTTTACATTGTGACTAGTAAATACATGTGTGTACCTGAAATTAGTCTTAGGACACAATTCTTACCCTTAAAAATATAGCAAAGAATTACAAAGTTAATGTTGGATATGACTTTGTTAATGATGAAGTATAATATTGTATTCTCCTTCATTTTCTCAAAATACCAATCAGAATCTGCTAATGTACCTCAAGACCTATTTTTTTTAACATTGATTTATTCTAATTTGTCATACACAATGGCAGAATGCAATTCATTTCATATTACACATATAGAGCACAATTTTTCAAGTCACTGATTGAACACAAAATATTTTCACACCATATGTGTCTTCATACATGTACTTAGGGTAATGATGTCTAAATCATTCCACCATCATTCCTACCCCCTTGCCCCCTCCCCCTCCCTCTCCCTCCTTCCCTTTTGCCCTATCTAAAGTTCCTGTATTTCTTCCATGCTCCCCCTCCATTGCCATTATATGTCAGAATCCTCATATCAAATAAAATATTTGGCCTTTGTTTTTTGGGGGATTGGCTTACTTCACTTAGCTTTATATTCTCCAACTCCATCCATTTACCTGAAAATGTCATGATTTTATTCTCTTTTAATACTGAGTAATGTTCCATTGTGTACATATACCAAAGTTTCCCTATCCATTCATCTACTAAAAGGCATCTGAGTTGGTTCCATAATTAGCTATTGTGAATTGTGTTGCTATAAACATTGATATGGCTGTGTTCCTGTAGTATGCTGTTTTTAAGTCCCTTGGATATAAACCAAGGAGTGGAATAGCTGGGTCAAATGGTGGTTCCATTCCAAGTTTTGCAAGGATTCTCTATACTGCTTTCAAGATTGGCTGCACCAATTTACAGTCCCACCAGCAATGTATAAGTGTGCCTTTCTCCCTACATCCTCTCCTAACCAAAACTTATTGTTTGTATTCTTGATAGCTGCCATTCTGACTGGAGTGAGATGAAATCTTAGAATAGTTTTGATTTGCATTTCTCTATTTTCTAAAGATGTTGTACATTTTTTCATAATTTGTTGATTAATTATATATCATCTCCTAAGAGGTGTCTGTTTGGTTTTTTGGGTCATTTATCAATTGGGTTATTTGGGGTTTTTTTTTGGTTTTTTTGGTGTTTAGCTTTTTGAGTTCTTTATATACCCTAAAGTGCTCTGGACAATATTAATTCTGCCTATCTAAGAACAAGGTAGATCTTTCCATTTTCTAAGGTCTTTTTTAATTTGCTTTTTTAAAGAGTGATATAGCTTTCATTGTGAAGCTCTTTCACCTCTTTTGTTAAGTTTATTCTCAAGGTTTTTTTTTTTGAGGCTATTGTAAATGGGGTGGTTTTTCTAGTTTCTCTTTCTAAGGATTTGTCACTGATGTACAGAAATGCCTTTGATTTATGGGTGTTGATTTTATGTCCAGCTACTTTGCTGAGTTAATTTGTTTGTTCTAGGAGATTTCTGGTGAAATGTTTATTCTAGGTATAGAGTCATATTATCTGCAAATAGTGACAATTTGAGTTCTTCTTTTCCTATCCATATTCCTTAAATTTCTTTTGTCTCTCTGATTGCCCTGACTAGAGTGTCAAGAACTGTTCAATAGAAGTGATGAAAGAGGGCATCCCTGTCTTGTTCCAATTTTTAGAGGGAATGCTTTCAATTTTTGTCCATCTAGAATGATGTTTGCCTGGTGCTTAGCATAGGTAACCTTTACAATGTTGAGGCATGTTCCTGATATCCCTAGATTTTCTAGTGTTTTGAACATGAAGTTATTCTGTATTTTATCAAATGCTTTCTCTGCATCTATTGAGATGACCATATAATTTTTATCTTTGAGTCAATTGATGTGATGAATTCCATTTATTGATTTCTGTATTTTGAACCAACCTTGCATCTCTGGTATGAACCCTACTTGATCATGGTGCACTATCTTTTTGATATGTTTTGGTATTTATTTTCCAGAATTTTATTGAGAACTTTTTCATCTATATTCATTAGATATATTGGACTGAAGATTTTTTTCCTTTGATGTGTCTGCCTGGTTTTGGAATAAGGGTGATATTGGCCTCATAGAATATGTTTGGAAGTGTTTCCTCTTTTTCTATTTTATGAAATATTTTGAGAAGTATTGGTGTTAGTTCTTCTTTAAGAGTCTTGTAGAACTCAGCTCTGTATCCTTCTGGTCCTGGGATTTTCTTGGTTGGTTGACTTCTGATGGCATCCTCTATTTCCTTGCTTGAAATTGATCTGCTGAGATTGTTTATATCATCCTGATTTGGTTTGTGCATATCATATGCCTCTAGAAATTTGTCAATGCCTTCAATAATCTCTATTTTATTGGAGTACAAATTTTCAAAATAATTTCTAATTATCTTCTGTATTGCTGTAGTATCAGTCATAATATTTCCTTTTTCATCGTGGATGTTAGTAATTTGAGATTTTTCCTCTCTTTTTCTTCATTAGCATGGCTAATGGTTTATCAAGTTTATTTATTTTTTCAAAGAACTAACTTTTTGTTTTGTCAATTTTTTCAATTGTTTCTTTTGTTTCAATTTCATTGACTTCAGCTCTGATTTTTAATTATTTCCTGTCTTCTATTGCTTTGGTGTTGATTTGTTCCTCTTTTACTAGGGATTTGAGATATAATGTGAGATCATTTATTTGTTGACTTTTTTTTTTTGAAGGAATGGATTCCTTGATCTTTCTCTTTGAACTGCCTTCATAATGTTCCAGAGATTTTGATATGTTGTATCGGTGTTCTCATTTACCTCTAATATTTTTTTAATCTCTTTCTTGATATCTTTTGCAACCAATTGTTCATTCAATAGCATATTATTTATTCTCCAGGTGTTGGAGTATCTTTTATTTTTTATTTTATCATTGATTTCTAACTTCACTCCATTGTGGTCTGATAGAATGCAGAGTAGTATCTCTACTTTTTTGTATTTACTAAGATTTGGTTTTTAGCATATATATGGACTATTTAAGAGAAGGATCCATGTGCTGCTGAAAAGAAAGTGTATTTGCTTGTTGATAGATAATATACTCTACATATGTCAGTTAAGTCTAAGTTATTGATTATATTATTGAGTTCTATAGTTTCTTTGTTTAGCTTTTGTTTGGAAGATCTATCCAGTGATGAAAGAGGTATGTTGAAGTCAACCAGAATTATTTTGTTGTGGTCTATTTGACTCTTGAACTTGAGAAGAGTTTGAGTAATGAACATAGATGTTCCATTGCTTGGGGCATATATAACTATTATGTCTTGTTGATGTATAATTCCCTTAAGCAGTATGAAATGTCTTTATCCCTTTTGATTAACTTTGGCTTTAAGTCTACTTTATTTGATATGAAGATGGAAACCCCTGCTTGTTTACGTGGACCATGTGAATGATATATTTTATCCCAATCATTCACCTTCAATCTCTGGGTGTCTTTTCTTATGAGATATGTCTCTTAAGGGCAGCATATTTGGGGTCTTTTTTTCTTTTAATCCAATATACCAGTCCATGTCTTTTGATTGGTGAGTTTAGGCCATTAACATTTAAGGTTATTATTGAAACATGATTTGTATTACCAGTCATTTTTGTTTATTATTGGTATTTAGCTTGAATTGTTTTCTCCTTTGGTTGGCTTTTCCATTATTGCAGTTCTTCCCTTTGCAGATTTTCATTGTTATTTTTCCTCCTCATGGAATCTTTTGCCAAGGATTATCTGTAGTGCAGGCTGTCTTGCTGTAAGTTCTTTTAGCTTTTGTTTATAATGGAAGGTCTTTATTTCACCATCAAATTTGGAGCTTAGTTTTGCTGGATATAAGATTCTTGGTTGGCTTCCATTATCTTTTAGAGCTTGGTATATGTTGTCCCATGATCTCCTGGCTTTGAGAGTCTGGGTTGAAAAATCTGCTGAGATCTGAATTGGTCTTCCCTTATAGGTAATCTTATTTTTCTCCTTTGTGGCCTTTAAAATTCTATCCTTATTCTGTATGGTAGGCATTTTCATTATACTATGTCTTGGTGTAGATCTATTGTAATTTTGTACAATCGGTGTCCTATAGGCCTCTTTTATTTGATTTTCCAGTTCATTCTTCATGCTTGGGAAATTTTCTGATATTATTTCATTGAAGAAATTGTGCATTCCTTTAGTTTGAATCTCTGAACTTTCCTCTATCTCAATAAATCTTAAATTTGGTCTTTTGATGGTATCCCTTAACTTTTGGATGTTCTGTTTATGGTTTCTTACCATCTTCACTATGAAGTCAATGTTATTTTCAAGATAGTATATTTTGTCTTCATTGTCTGAGGTCCTGTCTTCCAAGTGATCTAGTATTTTGGTGATGTTGTCTATTGAGTTTTTTAATTGGCTTATTGTTTCTTTCATTTCAAGGATTTCTGTTTTTTTTTCTTCAGTATCTATCTCTTTCTTAAAGTAATCTCTTACAACCTGTGTTTGCTCTTATCCTTTTGTTGGTGTGATCAATTTTTTCCTGTATCTGCTCACTTAGGTTGTTCTTTAATTCCCAGATCATTTTAGTTATGTATATTCTGAACTCCTTCTCTGACGTTTCACCTACTGTGCTATCTATGGATTCTATTGTTTTAGTATCTTGGTTTGTTTGGGACACTTTCCTCCCTTGTTTTTTCATGATGTCTATGTGTCTTCCTGTATTACAGTGTAGATCTGAGGTATTATAGCTTCTGCCCTATGGTCTTATAGTGTCCCTATAGGTTACCAGTACCTCACTTTTGTACCCAACATGCAGCCATATATCAGTTAACTTCTATTTTTACATTTACAATTTTTTCACTATAATCAGAAATGATGAGTTTGGTTATCTTGTACCATATAGCCAATAGGTTTGCATAATGGTTTACAGTTTCTAATGGTAGAAAGGGGGTCTGGGGGGTTATCTGAGATGTTTATCAGGTAGGGTGTGAGAATATGGAGCTATTAGATTATATGACTAGTAAAAGGGTTATTAGGAGAAACAAGAGATAGGCAACCCTATGCAAGACTCCCTGTTACCTCAGCAACAGGATAACTGTTAGCACCCCTAGTAGAGAAACCTCTGGCGCAGCCAGGCCTACAGGGACATTGGTGACTTTTTACCAGGTCCTTATTGTTGTCCCTTGTTAGAAGCCATGATATCCCAGTTTTGTGGCTGTGGCAGCCTCAAGCCTATAAGTAACCTGATGTTGGGCTGTGGAGCCAAGCTTTGGTAAATAGAGAATACCAGGGTTATTATTGAGACATGATTTGTATCTCCATGGGGTCAGGAGGCAGCTCCCTGCGTGGGTATGGGGCAGCCCTCTGTCTGGATTACCAGGCTGCGGTGTAGTTGGGAGGGTAGGGGTGGGGCGGGGTTGTGGGGGGTGGGGGCAGGCCTCTTTTTGGATTTCCAGGCCGCGGTGTGTCAGGGAGGGCGGGCTAACTTCTATGTCACATGTTTTTGTTTCTATCAAACTAAGTTGAAAACAAAACAATAATGACAACAAAAACCACCTAAAGTATCACATATTGAAACTTAATACTAAAAGAATTGCATTAACTTAGAAAAATATAATTGGTCATAAATTAATTCACCTGAAAAAATCATACCCATGCTGAACATCTCCTGTGGATATCTGTATCACAAATGATGCAAGATGAAGATATCACAGCCCTTGGGCTGCAGGGAAAATCCATTCTAATTAGTCATAGTGGTACTCTGAATCATCTGCTGCTGACTTGGGCTCTCTAAACAGGCTCTTGCCTCTGCCCAGTACTGAATCTCTTCATGGTATTGCTAATGGAGTTTTATTTTCTCCTATAGAGGATACAATATTTTTTGTTCCATATTTTTTATAGGTGCAATGTAATTGTTCATAATGGTGAGATTTGTTGTTACATATTTGTAAATGCACAGAATATAATAATATAATCTGGCCAATATCATTCCCCAGTATTTCCCCCTTCCCTCCCCTCCTTCCTCCCTCTCTTTGCTTTCCTCTACTTTACTGATCTCCCTTGATTTTTGTGAGCTCCACCCCAGCTTTCCTTTCTGTTTTTCTCTCTAGCTTCCAGTATGAGAAAAAAATATATGACGTCTGACCTTCTGAGTTTGGCTTATTTTGCTTAACATAATGCTCTCAAGAGGATACAATATTATTTTCATTAGAATTTCATTACCTAGGGATTGGCTTGATGCCCCTGGGCCTATCCATAGGAAGTTTTATTCTGCCTTCTTAGGTGGCAAAGTAGCTTTGTATTTGGAGTCAGATCAGAGGATTGAATGACCTGCACAACACATAACCCACCGGCAGGGATATGCCAGATCTCCATTGCCAAGTCATCTAGTCTCTTCTATCCCACCCAAATCCCAGAGATTCAGCACCACCCTTTCAACCATTTCATCTACATCATCAGGCAGGCCATTCAAGGATCCTCAACTATTTCTTAAATTGCTTATACTGGAATTCTGTTCAGTAAGCCAGGCCTGTCCATATTCAGTGTGGTACTTTCGGGGTGTGAAATGGCTATTATACTTTCCCTTCCCTTTTTGTTTCAGATTGAAGATGTAAAGTTATAATCTAAAGTAGCAAACAAATTCTTGAACTGGTGTTTCTATAAGAGTCAAATTCTTGCAAACAAAATTATCTACCGTACACATATATAAACTTATATATATTTGTTTTACATACCTCCCCAAACAGAACAAGTTGAATTTTTAATTGGTAAATTTAATGAAAAAGACTAAGAAATATATGGAAAATGTTAATTGACTGATTTGAACTTTTTTTTAAAACACAGAGTGCTACTAGAAATGGGTTTGAAAAATATTTCTTTTCCTTTTTAAAAAATAACATTCAAAAATGTTGGTTAGTAATCCTAACAAGCTACATGACTCAGAACTTAAATTAGTGTTTTTTTTTTTAATCAATGAATAGATAGTGAGCATTTCCAAATACAGCCACCAAACCTTTCTATGGATTTCTGAGCTACCAGAGGTCAATTCATTGATTCATATTTCACAACTTCTTTAGCTTTGATTCCTAAATCTTCAGTTTGCTTAATTGCTGGTGGGTAAAGATAGCTTTAGAGAACCATTTTCCTAATGATGGAAAATTTTTCTGATAAATGAGGTGTCAAACTTGGTAAAAGTTCTTGTATTATCATGGAAGGTAGGTAGGACATTTAATAAATGTGTTCATGGAGAAGTGAAAAGACCTTCATGCACACTTTAGACTTTGAGATTGATTTTTGACATAAAGCCATCCTTGAAAGGACAAGAGTACTTGAAAGTAAGCTCTATTTTATGTTTAAATCTCAAAACCAGAAGCTTCTTCCACAAAGACACTACAGACTCCGTGGTGAATAAACACAATGAGAATGAGCTGTATTTTTGTGAGAGTTGCCAATTGTAAAGTACGACATGTCTATTTGCTTAACACTTACTCAATATTTAAAGAGCCACATAATTTATTACTTACTGCTTTGCATGAAGAAGGTCTGATATCCTCCAAAGAAATATGTTTATAAGAGAGGGGAGACCCCCCGGCCCCACCAAATCAGGAAAATTCAATGACTCTCTATGGATCTGTTCTGATATTGTAAAAAACATTTTGATATTTATAAAGCACTCCATGGCTAGAAACTAGCTTCCAAGGTAACAAAAGACAACTAAAGCTGCCGAGAGTCATCCATCAGAGTTCTGTAAGGGCTCAGGAGTGCTGTTCCATTTTGAGCTGTTGTGGTTTTCAGCATTCCTTTTGTTTTAACCTGGCCTTTTTCATTTGCTGCCTCCATCAGGGCTGCTTTTTGATTTGACTCTCTCTGGCTTTCCAGCTTCTGTGATTAGATTCTTCTGTTAACAGAATGTCTCATTCCAGGATTTACTTCTTGGTTCTTGCTTTCTCTGTTTATCTCGTTGCTTGCTTTGATCCAATTTTGTAATGTCTTGAAGCCCAGCAGCACTGTTCACCTTCTCTCTCCCAGTTTTAGGGGCATTTGCAACTTTATACTTAGGAAGAAAGAAGAGTTCTAAAGTCCTGAATGGGGAGGATGGATAGAGAAGTATTTTACAGTATTTTAAAAACACATATGATTCCTTTTAATGGAGAGCTTCTTAAATAAGGATCTTAAAAACATATTAATATGTTTTCCTAAGCAAGAGTTTTTCCAAGAATTGTTAGTGTGTAGTACTTTGACAAAGTTATATCTTAACTTACATATGCTTCATTTGAAAAATAATAATAGGGCATAGGGAAGGAACAGTACTAAAAGTTGAAGGTGCTAAAACCAAACACAAAAGAAGTTCTCACTTCATATACAGCTGATTTAAGCAGAATTTTGTCCTCTTATTGTAGATAATGGCTAAGTTCCTATTAGCAAAAAGTTGTTCTAGATGCTTTAAGTTTGATAGGGTGCTAAAAAATTATAAGATCTGGAAAACATGTCTTCAAGGAACTCAAATTTTATTGGGTGAGACAAGATCTAGGTTAGGTAAATGATAAGCCAGAATTGAAGCCTGAGATTAAAACATACATAACTACTGCACAATTTTGTTTTCTGTATTTAGAATTTATTTTTTCATAAGACCAAGTAACACCTCTTTTTATCCCTTGCATTTGATTCTAAAACAAAATCACTAATTTTTATTTCAGACTTTTGGGAGGATAGCGATTCAACAGTACATCATGTCTTTGTAGCTGACTTTTAAAATTTCAGCTACTGTGTTAGCTAATTCATTTATTCAGACTTGGAATTTTTATGCTATTCTTAGGTGTGGGCATAAGTATAAAATCAAGATCCACATGTATTAGGAGTTAATTTAATAACACTCATTATGTTATTTAACCATTATTATACAATTATAATAGGGAGATATTAAATGCCACTTATGATTGTATGATTTCCAGGTAACACCCAAGGAAATTAAATATAGGGGTTGTGAGAAGAAAAAAATCAAAATGATGTTATAGAATATGAGGATTCCTGCTCAGGAAAAGGATTCCATTGTAATTCCAGAAGTTAAGAAGCAGAAGAAGATTGTCAGGGATCTCAGCTTCAAAATGATTTTGTAACCCCTAGGGAGAATGAAAGGAAGATTGAGATATGTCAGCAGGATACAGGGGGAAAGCAAAGGAAAACCAGCATCTATGCTATGGGAGCTCTCTGTTGGGTTTGCTGGTTTCACTGCACCTCATTTGTGTGCCATGAGAGCGTCTCACCCAAGTTTAAATAATGAACTCACTTAAGAATAATGAAATGACTCTTTATGGACAAATTTCAAAACTTCATCCAAGAATATATATTTTAAATTACTTAAAATATATCTTACATACCAAAAATGATTGCCTAAAGAAATCCAAAATTGTTCTAAACCAAGCATTAGTATAACCATCTCATTTTTAGAGTGCGTATTGCTAAATCTTTTCCCCTTTTTAGAAAAGAAGGTCAGAGTCTTTTAAAGTGACAGGTTAGAGGATGTTTTGATTTGTCCTCTTCCCCACCTTTGCAATTCCTGGGAAATACGAAAGACTTTTTATGTAGTAACACTAATATCCATTCATTTCACCTTATGTCAAATGTATTCACAACTCTGCAGCAGAAGATAGCATATAAATTACAAAGGAAATAGTGTGCTTTCTCATTTGTATTCTTATCTTCAAATTCTGACTATCAGCACAAGTTTAAATGTAGAATTTAAAACTGAATGGGTCTGTTGGATCACCTCATCCCATGCTTCTTATTTTACAGATGGAGAAACAAACCAGAGAGTGACCTGTCCAAGGTTACAGACATTAGTGACAAAGCCCTGACCGTGGGCTTTTGACTGTCAGCTCAATTCTCTCTTTATATCACACATCCTGCAAGGCTAAAACATTGAAGAGAAAACTCCTCCAGAAAATCATGCAAAAACAGAGCTATTTTCTTGGCTATTTTTCTTTGGTCACAAACATATTTGTAATCTATATTAGAGACCTACTATAAAACAGTGCTAGTAAAAACGTAATACACACCAGAAATTTAGCCATCATTTTTCCTGTTAATGTACAAGAAGATGCCAACTATTTAGAAAGAAAAGTAGAGGTGTTCTACTATTCTGCTACCACGAATTCATATGCCTTATGTCACTCTGAGGCTAATCACAGACTCTAGAAAGAAGCCTCTGAGAGCATCTCATCCAAGTTTAAATTTTTGTATGAATAAAATGAGCCTCAGAGATGCTAAATGACTGGAAAAGTAGAGGTGTGTTCATCCCTCCAATGTCTTTTAAAATTTTCCCTTGTGTAGAAGTGCCCACATTATTAGATAGCTATTCAGAATCAAGAGCATATATGACCATAAAATAAAAGTTTCTGTCTACATGAGAATCAAGCCAATTTCTGATTTTTATAAACAGGGTCAAATTTTATTAAGCATTACTAAAAAAGATAGTACAAGTTGAAAATATAAAGAGATTAGAGAAGAGTTCAAATAATGGATTATCAGCTTCATGGTAAATTTAAGAAATGTTAGATATGTTTTGAAGTATTGCAACAATACTTTGATAAAGCATAATAATTAAGACTAACCTAAACTGCCTAAAGTAACAGATGTGTCATTTTTCTATGTGAATTTAACTACTCTGAATGCAGAACAGGGATAAAGGCACTCTTAACCTCACAGGATGGTTGTGGGGATTAGATAAATTACTAAATACACAGTGCTTAGTGCTGTTCCCGGCACATAAATGTTTAATAAAACTTAGCTGGTACTATTATTAATGCCATGGAAGGTAATCAAACACTCTCCCCAGATACGTACTGGGAAGATAGTGTGATTTAGTGCAAGAATGTTGGATTATGAATCTAATGTATGAAATATGATATGTCAAGAGCTTTATAATGTTTTGAACAACCAACAAAAAAAAAGAATGTTGGATTTTGTTTCTGAAGTTTTCAAGTTGTATCTCCTCTGTTTACTGACTATGTTTTGTGCAATTCATTCGATCATTTGGGATTTTATCCCTAGGTTGAACAGATAGGTTATACCTAGGATGCTTTTCTTGTTTACCTCATGTAGGTAGTTGTGAAAAGCAAATGAATTGACAACTATTAATATGCTTTTTGAAGAGTAAGGCTTCTGAAAAGTGGATACTATTATTTTTAATTTTTTCTTCTGCTCCCATGATAAGAGATCCAACATGGCTGGTGAAAGTTCTAAGGATCCTACACATCCAAAATTTCCTTGCAGATTCATAATAAATGGGGATGAATAGTGGGGACTTGGTTAATAAGTTAGAAATTTTATAAGGCACTCTAAATAAAAGAAGATACACACAAACTCTAAGGTCTCTGTCACTGAAGAAAAGCCTTATTTAAACGTCTTACTCAAAGATGTTTCAGGATGAAGGACACTAGCTCTGATTGTAATTTTTGAGTATTGTGCCATGGGACATTATCTCCAAGATAGTTTCCATTGCTTCCTTCCCTCTTTGTATGCTCATTCCATTTCATACATCATGAGATGGAGTCCTGTTCTCTACCTTTACATATGGACTTATTTTAGTGATCTTCTGTACAGGTAGAATGTAGCAGAAAGGATCAGAACTTCTGAAACTGACTATTAAGAAGGCTTTCCTATCTGGACTTCTTGGAACTCTGGCTCTTGGGACACTCCCTGTGAGCCCCTGCATGCAGAGGCTATGTGTAGGAGCTGCAGCTGAGAGCTCTAGCTGAGTTATAACCTAGTAGCCAGCAGTAGTGGCCAGGGATGTGAGTGAGCATCTTAGATATCCAGCCCAGTCAAGACTTCAAATGAACCCAGTCTTTGCTGCCAACTGACTGAGACTCCTGAGAGATTCCAAGTGAGAACTGCCCTGGTTGAGCCCTGCAAACATGCAGAGACTGGGAGATAAAAATAATGAATTGTTGTTTTAAGACATGAAGCTTTAGGGTAGTTTCTTTTATTTCTCTAGATACCTCAAATACACATTATTTTCTTCTGAGGGTAATTTGTAAATTATGAAAATTGTCAAAAAATAGATAATAAAAGTCTTGGTGTGCACATTTGAAATTTGATTTGTTTGGTAGCTAAAAACAGCATTTGGAAGGAGAAGCATGTTTTATTTAAAAAAACAATAAAGGTACTATTGTGTTGAGAACTTATTGTACATCTAACTGTCAATCACTGAGCATTTTATATGCAACTCATTCCAATCATACCACATGACCCATTATAAATGTTACCTCCTTCAGACCAAAAGGTATCAGTCATAAGGATTCTTTTTTAGGCAGAAATTTCTAAACCCTATGGAGAAAGCAGTATGAAATACTCTGGATTTTTTGTTGGCAGTTGGCACAGAACTTGATACAGCATAGGTACTTAATTAATGACTGTTAACCTAATTATTTATGACTTAACTGTTTTCCTTTCAATGTATCATATAGCTCTTTATTACTTTACTCCCATACATTATCCAATTTGAGGTCTTTTCTTCCCCTTGCATGGTCATCAAAATTTAATTAGCATACTCACAATTCAAATTCAATGCAGATGTCAGCAAAATTCCTACTGCCCTCCTTTAAATATTTACAAGATCATAAAGAACTGGTAAGAGCCCCATATCTTTTTAGACCTCTCCTGCTGACATATTGCTCCTTGTTTACTGCACTTTGGCTACACTGGTATTCCTGATATTCCACTGAATCTCTGGGCATGCTCTTGTCTGAAAGTCTCTCTGTGGGAGCTCCTATCTGCTCCCATCAGTTCTCTGTTCACATTTCAGTGAGCCTTTCTTGACTGCCTTTGAAAAACAGTGCCCCTATTTCTACCACTTAGCTTCCTTATCCTATTTTATGATTATTAACAGATTTATCATCACTTGACATAGTATGTTTGCCTTTTAATCCCTTTATTAGAATATAAACTCCTCATGGGCAGGGAATTGGTCTTTGTAGGTTGTGTTTTCAGCACCAAGGACAGTACTCCCCATTCCATGACCTGAATGACTGTTATTGGGTGAATACCTATGATTCTGCAGTTGAGACGGAGAACAGAAATGTCAACTATAGTACAGAAATCAGTGTTTCCATGATACTTTAGATAGGAAATGGTGTTTCAAACATTGTGCTTTGGCCATGTAGAGGAAAAAACAAACATTGAGAAATTTTCCATGGTAGACATTGAGTGGATCTTAGCTTATACAAAGTGGTTGCAAAGATCTTTGGCTAGGAGGTCTGTAGCCCATATACCCCTTATGAGGAATGCCAATGTGTCTCCCAGGCTGGTCAGGTAGGAGAGGGCCAGAATAAAATCTGGGGACTAGAATAAAATGAGAGTCCACTGAAATCACATACAGTTAATGCCTTGTAAAAAGTGAACTAACATTTATTTATGTGCTTGTGTGGGATATTGGCTTCATAAGAATTATGATTGTATTTAGAAACTTTTACACAGGTATTTAAACAAAGTGCTAATTTGTATATAAAAATGAATCTATCTTTCTTACAAACAACTGCGTTTGTGGATATGCCTAATGAAATCACATTTTTTATATTAGATGGAAGACAAAATTCTAGAAAATACTAGAATATTCTCCTAGAGAAAAATTGTACAAGATACAGAGTTAGACATGTCAAGCTATAAAGTCATGATAAACATCATAAGGCTAAAGGGAAATTAAAACTCATGTAATTAAGCAGGATTCTCTGTGGGGGTGAATGAGGCCTATCAGAAGCTGCTCAGCCCTTATTTCCCAGAATTAATCCAGTTTTTACACAATGTAAGTATAGTATGCTGGGAGAATATGTGTTGTGCCCTGGGAAGAGATATGCTTTACTAAGATGCCATCAAGAAGATGTGCTGCTTGCCTGGAATTTGCAATTTGGGGAATGAAATCCTTGGTTATAATTATGAGAATTCAGCCTTATGCTGCTTAGGGCTATGTTTCTTTCTTGAAGCCCATTCTCTAGTTAATAAATTTTTATCCATTGCATCTTAAAGAGTTCAAAGTTCAAAATAAGAAGTTGGGTTCTAGGGAGGTAGTTCTTTCAAATAGGCTCATGGAATTCCAACTGCCTACTTTACTTGTTTAGAAGTCTGACATAGTAATGCAAAGCGTACATTTTGCAAGGATAAATCCAGATTTATAGGCTGACTCTGTCATTCAGGAATGTGGAGACCTTGGGTGAATTACTTTACAGCTCAATTGCTCAGTTTCCTTATTATGGAAAAATTTAGTGTGGATTAAATAAAATGTGTATCGATTGCCTAGCTTAGTGCTTGGCACATATAAAAACCTCAACATGTGGCTAAAACAAAGTTGGGGTGGTTCTTGGAGTGAAAGCTGTCCTTTTGACTATGTCTATAACTACCTTTTTCTTATGCCATTGTAAAAAAAATTATGTTCTACCACAAAGTTCCTCTTTCTATGGTTTGATAATGAGTTCTTTCATAGGTCGCTCACCTATCACATCTAGTCTTCTCTCTAGCAATGATGATTTAGGGATTTTACTGTTTCATCACTTCATGGCCAATGTACTTTACCTACACAGGTGGACTATCCCAACAAATTCTCATAAAGTTCTATGTGTTCCTTCATCTGACTGTCTGCCTCCATCTGAAACCTTTGTTCATAAACTTGGGAGGTTATGCTTACAAAGAAAGAGGGCCATTAAACATGTTAATTTGGCTTTGTTTACTTCTAAATAATTTTTATTCCATGTGAATAATGCCAAAATATCATTTACTGCTCTTGGGGCATAAGGATTTAGAGTTGCTGTTATTCACCATGCCATCACTTGGTCCCATACTCAGCACGTAGAGGAACTCTAATAGTATTAATAATATTTAAATGTATAGGGAGGTAACAAAGTTTTCAAGAAAAGGAAAATTTCAAATGTACTATGGTAAGTCTCAGCACCTATCCACAAGAGAGCAGAGGTAAATGTATTTAGAAAATTAAGCCCTGTATCTCCTTCTGTTTAGGATAATGAGGGTACTAGTAAGGTAGGTAATGGCAGAGATGTGAAGAAGACCTGTGATCACTTAGTTCCTGTTTAAACTACTTTATGTCTTTAGGGGGGAAACTCACAAAACTCCCACACAAGTAGTAAGCTGAAAGTAAACTGAGCTTTCTGAATTATTAGATGGGCTTGACAAAGAGTTTGATCCTGGCTAAGCTTGCAGAATATGCAAACAAACAAACCAGATAAGAAAGTGTAAATGGCCTAGTCAATCAAATATCAGATACCATCAACAAATGAACAGACCTGATCATCCCTCAGAGAACTTATCAAAGTGCCAGGAAAAGGTTATTAGAGCTTTTATGCATGCCCAGCACATAGTCGCTTATAGAAACCCACATTTAACTAGGCTAGTAATTCCACTCCACCTAACTGATTATAAGCAACAGTTAACAAGAGTCAACTTTAAAAATTTACCAATAACAATAAAAATAAGAGTGGGGAAAGTTTGGATCAGAAACTTGAGATTTCACTGTGGGAGAATTTCATCCTTTGAATCATACAGAAAGAATAATGAAAACTAGATTGTGGAGATAAAGAAAATGAACAATTGTGTCAATACCATTGCATTAAACTCTATTACCTTATTCTTTAGCAAATGTGCTAAGAATGCCACGCTAAAAAAAAATTGTGTGATTGTGAAGGGATTGATTCATTAATTCACTATGAGCCTCCAGTGTTCCAGGCAATATATTGGACATGAGAGATACTGAGATAAATAGAAGCCCTTGCTTTAAAGGTGCAAATAGTCTATTTGGGAAAGTGAACAGGTAAAATGTAATACAATGCTGTAAGTGCTATGGTGTATGCAAGGGAAAATTGTGGGGACCTGCCAGGTTTGGAAGTGCCTCTTGAATGTTGAAGAAATATGGAATTATTTATTTTTAGAAGCGTTTTATCTCATGTATATTTTGCTGTTTGAAACATACATTAATTCTCCCTTAACTATGTCTTAACCAGGATAAGAAGTTTGCAATATTTGAATGTAGTATTTATCTTCATATATATGTATATGTGGCATATATTAGATATATGTATATTATATATAATTATTATATATATATGAGAGAGAGGCACAGAGGGCAGAGCAATCTTATTTCAGCATGGAATCTTATTTAAGAATTGACAAGTGTGAGCCGAGATGCCTCAGGAGGTCATGTGGTCGGAGCTGAGATCTGACATAAGAATATAGTTTTAAACACACTCATATATCTCCTCTCTTTCTCCTTAACAGATCCAGGGGCAGCGAGTTTCTCATTGTTAGATCCTGTAGGAGATACTTCTTTATATAAAGCAGTGTCCACTTTGATGCTGCTGCTAATTCATCCTCTGGAAAATGGAAGTAAGCTTAACATCATCCATGGGATACACTTAAAATATAAGAATGCTTCTACTAAAGCTTTCTCTTAAATAGCTAAGCCATTCTCATTTCCTTCAAAGATTGCTTTTGAAGTGCTATTTCTAGATTCCTTTTTCTTTTTCTTTTTCTTTTTGGGGGGGTGGAAAATGGAATCAATTTTTTAATTTGTTTATTTATTTTTATTTTTTATTAAAAAATTATAGTTATATAGTAGTTGGATTCATTATGATAAAATCATACATATAAGGAATTTGATTTCCTCCCCCATTCCCCCCTTTTTCTTTCCCTCCTCCCTCCCCTTACTCTCCTTCCTCTACTGTACCAATCTTCCTTTCCTCACTTATTTATGTATATGTGATTGGCACTTTGATTGAAATTCTCTGTGGTACATTTATAAATGCATATAAGTTTGTTAAATTTGTTCTGTATTTTCTTCCCTTTCCCATCCTTTCTCCCTCCTTCTTGTTCTCCTTCTATTCCACCAATCTTCCACACATATACATGTTCCATACACATACACACACACACACACACACACACACACACACACACACACACAAATGAGATATCCCATCCCCCTCCAAATGCCTTTATATGATATCCCATCCCCTTGCCATTGCTTTCTATCATTGCTTATTTTGCTCTTGCTTTCACATGTGAGAGAATATTCGACCCTATTTTTCTGAGTCTGGCTCATTTTACATAGCATGATGATCTCCATTTCCATCCATTTCTCAGCACCTAGATTCTTTATTTTAGGTGCAATTTGAATTTTCTTTGCACCTCTGAAGCTTGGCATATGGTAAAAACTCTTTCTGTGTAAAGTATTCTTTGTTTGACTGGTTACTCTTTTCCTAAAAGTCCTCCCTCATTGCTTCTTGACTGGATACCTTCTCCCTGTGTTTTCTTTCCTCTTTGTAGAACAAACAATTTAGTTTATGACTGTGCTCATCTCAAAGAAAAGGCAGTGTCAGATGGTAGCAGGGCTTGAATATTGGGCTAATGGATTTGATATTTATTTGATATTCAATGATTCGCTCTCATTAGACTCTCCCAAATAGCCTAAACAGTGCTTCCTATTCTTGCTTGAACCCAAGACTCACAAGAGACTTTTGAAAAAAAAATCATCACACTCTCCTTTATAGATTTTGATTCAGTGAGCCTCAGATTTGGCTTAGAATTCTGTATTCTTAGTGGTCTTCTCCTAATAAGTCAAATTTGGAAAACACTGGACCAAAATGATGGACTTTCTTTCTCATCATAATCCTATTGCCACTTTTGTCAAATAAATTTATCTATCTACCTATCTATTTATTTTTAATACTGTCCCTTTTAAAATATTTTTTTAGTTATAGGTGGACAAAATATCTTCATTTTATTTCTATGTGGTGCTAAGTATTGAACCCAGTGCCTCATACATGCTAGGCGAGCTACAACCCCAGCCCTGTTAAATAAACCTATTTATAATGAGAGTCATTAAAAGAAAGCACATTGTTGAGTGAAAAACCTCCAAGAGTCCCTAGGCACATTCTTGATTGTCATAGGGCTATATGTGCTGCCCTGAAAAATTATAATATCTGCTTGCATTTCAGGTGTAGGTTGCTTGGTTTGAAGGATGACTATGGTTACTACAACTTAGTGAATTTCGGGGGATTTTGCACATTCCACTTGAGAACTCTCCATGGATAAGTATACCTGATAAGGTCTGACACATGGGATGAGGTATTGTTCATGACATATTGGAAGCTTATTCTAGAAAGAGCATTTCTCAAGAGTTCTTCATGGTAAGACTGTAGGGAGGAGATGGTTTTTGCATTGGGGAAAAATGCAGAATAAGCAATTGTTCTTCCTTGAAGAGATTGTCCTAACACATTTGTTTAAAGTAACTTTGTGTTTAATGTATAAGACAGCTCTTGGGGGAAAAGGTCATATGTCAGAAATAGAGTATGTCTGAAATTCTTTCTTGTCCGTTGTTCATCTGAGACAAGATGAATAGATGAAATTGCTTTTTGCCCTTTGGCCAACATATAAGAAAGGAACAGCTCTCTTCATCTTACACGTGAACTTTCCCAGAATGTTATGGCTTAAGTTCCCTATTGGCTTGGGAAGCCAATTCTCTGAGTTAGTGTGATCCTTGTATGATGAGGAAGAAAGGGTTCATGATTTTCCCAGCTGGCCTGCAGCAGAGAAAATGTTTCTCTCTGCAACCTAGACTGGTCATATCATGGCCACTGTTATGATAACAAATCATGTCACAAGATTTTTGATGTAAAAAAATGGAGAGTATTTGTCTAGGTTAAGAAGCCTAAGACTTTCAAAATCACATGTCAGATAAATATGGCTTCTTCTATAGAAAGAAGAAAAAGTATTTTGCTTTCTTTTTATGGAAATAAAATGATCTCTCACTTTGAGTCAGAATTTTGGCATTGTACTTAGAAAACAAATTTAAAGAAAAATATTAACTTATAAAGTAAAAAAGAAACAATATTAATAGTAGTAATGACATTTTTGCAGTTAGGGATCTTATCTTAATCTATTAAGTAAATTCAGACTCTAAATCCATAATCAGTAAAGAAAAGAGCAGCTTTGATTCAATAATAGGTCTACTTTGGTGAGGAACAAAGGATTGCATACAAGAAGATGTGGAGGGTCAAAAGGAGGATGGAATCTCTGGTTTCAGGTGTCCTTGTCCATAGAGAGATTATAAATCCATAGTGAAGACACACTGTTGAGTAAACTGAGAAGCATGCCTACATGTTTCACGTGGCATACCTGTAATCCCAGCCACTTGGGAGGCTAAGGAAGGAGGATTGCAAGGTCAAAGCCAGCCTCAGCACCTTAGTGAGGCTTTAAGCAAATCAATGAGACCCTGTCTCCAAAAAAAAAAAACAGTACCCCCCCACACATATGAACTCAGCTATTCCAAAATTACCTCTAATACATCAAGTCATATGGGTCTAGGGATTTCTATAGTAAGCACTTGCACACACACACACACACACACACACACACACACACACAGAGAGAGAGAGAGAATATTAAAATGTTTTCTAACTACATATTTCTCTCATTCATAATATTTTAATATTTTGGATCTTCTCAATTAATTTCTTTGCTTCTACCATCTCCTGTATTCAGAATGTTTCTACAAGCAGAAAACTTCAAATCTGTGAGGGAATTAACTTATCATGTAGAGGGGTCTCTATCACGGAATTCAAGTAGTTTTGGCCATTTGGTTACTTGTTCAATGAACCCACCCAAAAATTGAATGTAAATGTGAACTAATCCTATATGAGAAGTAACAGAAACCAGAAGATAATATTGGGTTTCAAGGACTCTTTTATTTATCAATCTCTCTCTATTTTTTTTTTGCTTCATCTGATATATTGTAAACCAGATACATATTTTTTGTATAAGTTGATATTACAATTTATAAAACCATTTTGAGATTGGGGCATTATCTTTGCATATTTTATATAGAAAAAAGTAATATAGTTGCTTTTAAATAAGCATTTATTGAATAATGGTTAATCTGGGGGAAGCTATTTATTATAAAATTGGGCAAAATTGAAAGAGGATACAAGAATCAATGTAGGGTTCACTAGAACACATTGCTTTTGCTATTCTCATCTTTATGAGATAAAATGGCTCCATCTTGCTTTATGTTATTAGATGTATTCCTCAAATAGGTTGTTTTTGCAGAGATCAACAAGGCTCTACAGATCTCCTCTGAAAAGATATCACCCAAATTGCGGTTTCTCCTTCTGTGGATGGAGTCATACATAATGGATATCCTCTGATGGTTGCAGAAGTTGTGCAGCTATAATTAATGTTATAGAACCCAGTGGAGTTCATTTAATCAAGTCTGTAATGGTGGTATTGACTGTAAAATGTAATGAAGTGATACTAAACATGGTTGATTTGAGATTGGAGTGGGAATGTTCAAAGACATGTTTGACACCATTTATAGCCTAAAAATATTGTTAAGGACAAAAGCTCAGAAAATCAGGTAAATGGAAAAAACCTTTTGTTTTCATCTCAAGAATGGAGTTCTACTATTTTTTTTGATTTTGACAAAATTTTAAAAATCACCATTCAAAACCTGTTCTTTTTCAAAGTAAACAGGACAATTTCATGCACTGAAGAGTTTAAGTGAACCTTAATTTTCAGGGCTCATGTGAGGTTTGAAAAACAAGGTCTCATAAAATCTGTCTGTCTGCCATTACTGGAAATTTAGTCATAAAATGAAAATAAATGATGATATGGTTTAAGAGCTGAGATGAGTGCTGCATTATGTGGAGAGGAGAGGAAAAGGAAATGACTGAGGAATTCACCAGGAGATATAAGAATGATGTTGGGATTTCTCCAGCAATAAGATCAAGAGCGAAGAAAAAATAAGGCTGTATGTGCTTGCTGTAGATGTAAGGATGTGTCTTCAGTCTGTAGCAGTACCCATTTGAACTTTCAGGAGTAAATGACCTTGGCAGAAACTGTGATCAATAAACCAGATCCCTGAAAAAAAGGAAATGCTGAAACTAAAATCAAGGCAATAGCATGAGAGGTACCTTGAAATATAAAGCAGTTATCTGCAAATATTAGTATACAAAATGGATAGCTTAGAGAATTTCATTGAAGGAGAGAAGAAATTTGGAATGTGATGGTTTATTTCCATGCTATTAAAGGATGCTTATTTATAGCGTTAATATCAAAATGCATTAACGTAAATAAAATTGCACAAGCATTCACAGAGGTTGGAAAAGAATGAGGAGGGATAAAGAGCTTAGACTATACTGAATTCAAGATGGGTACCTCTTTTCATCTCTCTATTCTTCCAAGTAGCCAAACACCCCAAATCACTCATCCATATTTCATTTATATTTATATTTGCAAAGATAATGGTTTTGAAAACAAAAGTAAGATCTTGTGCCTTGCTGAGGTTGATAGTAAGTGTTCCCATTAATAAATCAGAGCTAAGTCATTCTGGAGCAGAAAGAAAAGTAACAAAGCCAGGTGCAGTTGTGCACACCTATAATCCCAGTGGCTTCAGAGGCTGAGACAGGAGGATCTCAAGTGCAAAGCCCAAAGCTAGCCTCAGCAACAGGGTAGAAAGCAACTCAGTGAGACCCTGTTTCTAAATAAAATACAAAAGAGGACTGGTCCAGTGCCCCTGAGTTCAATCCCCAGTACTAAAAAAAAAAAAAAAAAAAAAAAAAAAAAAAAAAAAAAAAAAAAAGAGAGAGAGAGAGAGAGAGAGAGAGAAAAGAAAGAAAAAAAAAAAGAAGTAACAAACCTATCTTCTGGAAACTTCCTGTGTGTGCCTATTTTTTTCTTGGTGTTTTTAGCTTCATTTGTTTGCTTGTTTTTATTTACTTGTTTTATTCACTTTACTTGTTCTTACTTTAAGTATTTTTGACATTAAAGTCCCATTGAAAGATATCACCTGTTTCCTGTGGTAGGGAAAAGAATGACTAAATTACTTGATTGCTGCTTCAGTTCAATGTTAACCATTTGTTAGTTTTGAGCAATAAACAAATGAGCAAAACAATATGGGGAGGAGCAACTCTCATCTATTTGGTTGAAATCTCATCTATTTAACCTTATTTAAAACTTGAAATCCTTGATCTTTAGAATTATGTTTTTATTTTTAATATATTTTTTCCTTGTACATTTTATCTTCCTTCAATCTTTTAGTATTGAATTTCCTAAAAATATTTTTTCTCTTTCGATCTAAGTGTCTCATGAATTTTACTGATTTCTGATTTGCTTTTATCATGGCCAGAAAACAGGCTTGGCCCACGGAAGGTGCAGAGAGAAAACTCTCCATAAATTGGGAGGATCAGACCTTCTCAGCTGTCCCTCAGGTGCATCCTAATGTACCTCCAAGCCCTTCAAGGTCAGATGGTCAAATGTTTCATTTTAGTAGACCAGGGAAACCCATGGCTGACCCTCTTCACATAGCTATTATTCTTACGTGCACCATCTAACCAGCATTTTCTACTGCCTTTTTTTTTTTATGTAAACTTTTTACTGATTTAAAATTTTGGGATGCCTCTCTTTTGTTCTCACAATGTCAAGACAGACAGATATGCACAGGCACATGAACACACACACACACAGAGCCACTCTCCCTTGAAGATTCTGTTTTCCCTGCAACCTCTCAAACACTGGTTGTTTTTCTTCCTTAATCCTCAAATAACAGGGTCCGGATGTAAGAAGGGCCTCATGGCACTTCACTTTTCCTTCTTGCAACCTCATCCTCACAACTAACTTTGACGTTCATGCCATCAGATTATATTAACCACTGTTCCTTTGGCTGCTGTCATCCACTGACCCTGGTGTCAGTTTATCTCATATCCAGACAATTTTTGCTCTAGTTCACTGTCACTTTCCTTATATTTTACTGGTATCTTAATTCTTGTTTGCAGGGCTAGCTTCATCATTTGTGGGGCTCAGAGCAAAATGAAAACTCAGGTTCCTGTTAAAAAATTATCAAGACTTTCAGAATAGCAAAGCAGAGCATTAAACCAAACTCAGAATCCTTCTAAGCATGAGCCCTTGAGTCACCACACAGGTTGCAACTCATCAAGTTGGCTCTGCTTGGTTAGAAAACATTGTTCACCTTCTTTCTCTGATTTCTGAGAAACCTTCTGATTTCTCTCTGTGTGAGGGAGAATTGGGATATTCCCACCTCCTCCTCCACCTTTTGTATATTCCTCTCTGTTCTCCTCCCCAGGAAAGGAGGAGTAGATCTGTTTATTTTAGAACCACCTTTCAGTGGATGGGATTAATGTCCTAAAGATGACTGCTCTCGTCTCTTTCTTGCTGCTTCTAATGGCTGGTCTCAGAGAAATCACTTTCCACTTCCAGTTTTCATACAGTGAACCAGATCTTTGTTCATTGTCCTAACATTTTGGGCCAATAGTGCGGGCTCAGCGTCACCCGTTCAGTGAGAAGGTTTTTGATACCCTAACTCCATCTTCATATTCAAGCCCTGTTTGCCAGCACAGTTTATCCCATGATCCTGGACATTGACAGCTACTGAGTACTACCTACTTCGCCCATAAATATGCTGACATTTTGATCTCTGTATGGCTCCTACTTTGTTGTGGCCATTTCTATTAATTATTAGAACTCACAAGCCTGCAATTATAATACTTTTAGTCTGAGATTCTAAATGAGGAGGGATTGTCTTGAAATGCAGCCAGATCAGTTCCCAATTCCTATTTTCTTTCTTCACATCTCCCCCACCCTTGACTAATAGTATTTTTCTTTAAGAGACTTGAATTTAAGAAAAATAATACCCGTGTCTGCCCACATTTATACTTTCAGACCACTGTATCTCTGACTGGCAGGGAAAACAATTTTGGCAGAGGTGACCATGAATTGACCCCCTTTGATTCTGACAACCTCAGGGAAGGAAAAACATGACTGATAATAAGAGGTGGTTGCTTCAGGGCCAGCCCAGCTGACAGTATTATTTCAGCAGTGGCTCCAGTCTCAGGGTCTTTTTTTGACAAGTAATATTGTCTGAGTAAGCAGGGAGGACAACTCTGGTAGTTTGTGTTTTTAGAAAGTAAAGAAATTTTCTGTATTATTATTCCTTAAAACCCCCATGTTTTCCCTTTGTGTCGACTGAGGGACTTTAAAGAATCTATTGTGTGAAATATGGTATATTTACTCTCAGGGTATAGTCCAAGTGGTGGTACATTATATCATAGAGTCTTTATGTGGACACAGTCAGGTAATTTCTTTCTGGTATTAAGCTCAGGATTAATTGTATTCCTTGTGAGAATTATATTTGTTTTTACCTTGTGGATGCTGATAATCTCTTTGCATTGGTCATAAGAAAGCAAAGCTTCTCACAAATGTGTGTCCTACACTGTATAAGTGAATTTAATTTGTACTTTATCTTGCCTTTTCTCCTTATTTTTCCCCTTTTATCATCTTGAGCTTCTTATTTTAGATTTTTATACTATCTGGTATTGCATTTCAAGAGCAGGTCACTTTAAATACTTATGAGGAAAGAATGTGTATAAATAAAAAGGAAAGTAATTATGAAAACCCAGCACGAGATCATTTGATCTTTATACATATGACAGCCAAAGAATATAAATCACAGAAATTTGAAATTATGTAGAGATGGGATGAGGCTCTGGAAATTCAAATTTTTAATCCCAATCTCTGCAGCTCGTCATTTCTATGTGGCCTTATAAATGTCTCATAAATACAGATTTGCTCTGAAAAAAATTTAGGAACTTGACCTGATGTTCAGAGGCAATGTGAGGACTAATTTGTTCATGTGAAATATAAATTTTAAAGGTTGGATCCAAGGAAAGGAAATTAGTAATGTTAACTACATCTTTGGGAGACAGGCAGGCTGGTGTTCCATGCAAAACCACAAGTTGAATATTAAATCTGCCCTGGTAAGGGTCCCCCAACTGTAATACACATCATTTACTTTCAGCTAAAGCTGAGTTAGAATTACTGCTCACACCAGTGCCGAGGCTTTTTTGACCTAATTAAAAATTTACCATAACTTTCACTCAAGTATTTCATCTTAATTTCTAGCTCTACTTCAAACGTATTACCTAACAACATAGCAATGCACCCCCTAATTCTACCGACCCTACTTAAACATACAGAGGCTGTTCACCGACATTTTGTCTGAAACCACTCCTTTTCGATTAGCTGTCAACAAGAGACCAGCTCTGTTCCAAGTGAAACTAAGTCATTATCATTGATGCTCCAGCTTTTCTTTCATCTTATGGGCTCCAGGGCATTAAGATAATGATTCTGCTTCCCTCCTTCCCAAAGAGTAGTGATGTCCACTCTGTTTCACTTAACATTTAAATTTTGACTACATAAACTGTTTAACCTGTTCAATTCCATGTAGTTTAACTTGGGAAGGGGAATGCAGGTCTGTCTAAATACCACAAGCAGAAATCAAGATAATGGGTATCATACTTCTAGTAGGCTCTTTTGCTTGGTAGGAGCAACACCCATCTATTCATTAATTCATTGCATGTAAACAAAGTTCCTAAAAGGCCAATGAAGGACTAAGTTATAGACTAAATGTTTGTGCTCCCCCACATTCAAATGATCAAGCACTAATTCCAAGTATGATGATGGCATTTGGAAGTGGGGCATTTGGGGGTAATTGGGTTGGTTAGCTAAGGTCCTGATGGTGGGTTACTCAGGTGGGATTAATGTTCTTATAAAAAGAGGAAGAGACAAAAATCTGTGCATACACCAAGAAAGGTTATGTGAGGACACAATGAGAATGAAGCCATCTGTAAATCAAAAAGAGACCCCTTATCAGACACCCAGTCTGCTGGCACTTTGAACTTGGAGTTGCCAGTCTCCAGAACTGGGAGAAATAAATGTCTATTGTTTAAGCAATCCAATCCATGACATTTTGTTATAACAGACAGGAAGAATGACAGATGAGATTTGCTCATTTATCAGAGTTACCAAAGGCTTGTGTGAAGATAAGGGAATCCTGGAAAGGCCAAGGGTGACACTGTAACTCCATTTTGCTTGTGTGTTCATGCGCTCTACCAACTGAAGGCAGCCTCTTCAAGACCATTTGGTTTGCTGGGACAGCCTTACTTAACAGTGATAGTCTTTAACATATAAACTTTAACAATATTTAGGAAATCAGAAAGTCCAAATAATGTACATTGTCTCTATTTTTCAAAGTATCTTCATCATTTTCCTGGTGAATAAAATATCATAAGTTCTACAAGTACTGAAATAAACCTCCATAAATTCCTACTAATTATTTATTAAGTTATAATAATGACTATAATTTTTTTGAGAAATGTTCTCACCAAGAACTCTGATGTGATGTTTAATTTGGATTTAAATATGTTTTGCTTTAGTCATCTTCTGTATGCAATCTCAATTGATACATATTTCAGTGTGTTTAGAAGGAAGACACAAATATTGTGAGGTAATTTAAGTGGTTTTAGCGTTACCTTCATAGCTATGTTGACTTTGGGCAAGCTGCTTTGTTTTTAGCTTCATTTTTCTTTGCCCATAAAATATGGATAATTATCCTCATATTCCAAAGCTATGGTAAGGTTTAAAGGAGATAACCCATGTAAAACATATAGTCCGTCATCTTGCATATCACATACCTCAATAAGAGGAAGCTATTATTAGTCATCTTATTATAGTAAAGAAAAACAATGTAATAAAGAAAAGGAATATTCTTCAAAGATAAAAGGGTTAATCTGCATTTAAATTATATGTTTACATTATTGCCTCCAAATTTTATTGCTTTACCTTTCATATTTAGATCTATAATCCATATGGAATTGATATGGAATGGTAAAGGGTCAAGGTTCAAGTTTTCCTCATACAATTGAGCTGTCATTATTGATTTAAACATCTACCCTCTCTCCATTGATATTGCTGTTTTTTGTAGATGTCTCTCTCTCTCTCTCTACATATATATATGTGTGGGGGGGTATGTGATCTGTTTCTGGACTCTATTCTGTTCTATGTATATATCTTTCTACAAACAGTCTCACACTGGCTTACTTTTATAGCTTTATTATAATTCTTGATATGTAAGCGTATAAAATTCCAAATTTGTTTTTCTTGGAAAATATTGTTTCTGGTATTTTTTGCCTTTGGTATTTCTATATGAATTTTAGAATCAACTTGTAAAATTCCACAAAAATACCTGCTAGACATTTTACTGCAATTGCACTGAATCTATACATAAATTTTAGGACAATTGACATTATGATACTATTGAGTGTTTCAATCCATGAATATGATATATCCTTCAATTTGTAGAGGTCTCACAGTTTTCCAAACAATGTTTTACAGTTATTTGCATAAAGGTTTTGCAAATTAACTTGTTATGTGTATTCACCAATATTTCATAAATAATTTTATTTATTTTTTGACAATAGTCATACATATTTAAGAGTAAAGTGTGATAATTTTATGTGTGTATACAGTGTATAATGATTGCATCAGCATTTCATCTCCTTAAACATTTATTTGTGCTAAAAATCTTTAAAATCTTCTAGTTCTTTATAAAATATGCATTAAGTTGTCATGAGCTAGAGTTACCCTACTGTGTTATATAGTACATTAGAACTTACTCCTCTTATGCAAGTACATTAATATTATTTTTGAAATTTTATTTTATATTTATTTGTTACATTTATGTAGAAATAGAACTGATTTTTATATTGAATTAGTTTCCAGTGAACTTACTGAATTCATTTATTGAGTCTAATAATTTATCTAATGTTTTTTAAAACTTTTCTATACATATAATCATGTTGTCTGGAAATAATGTCAGTTATCTTTCTTCTTTTTTAGTTCTGAATTTTTCCCCCTGCCTTAATTAAGCTTTGCTAAAACCTTCATTACATTGCTTAAATGATCATAGCCGTTGACTGTGTCTCATTTTTGTATAAACTTTCTATGTGTCATCATTTAATACAATATATTCTGTAAGTCTTTTGTAGCTAGTCTTTATTGGATTAAGATATTATCTTGTATTCCTAATTTGCTAAGAGTGTTTTATACAAATAGATATTAAATTTTGTTAAATGCTTTCTCTGCATCTGTGAAGATAACCACATGATTTTTCTCCTATATTTCGTTAATGTGTTAAATTACCCTGATGATTGCCTAATGTAAAAGTCACCATCTCACTTTTGAAATAACACCAACTTGATAATGATGTGTTATCATTTTTATCATTAGATTTACTTTGCTAACATTTTGTTTAAGGTTTTGAAATTTTTTTTAACATGAATGTGTCTTATAACTTGCCTTCTTATATATTCTTGCCTGGTCCTTCTGGTTCAAGATATGAGGAAGTATTACCTATTCTTATGGTCTAGATAAATTAATGAAGATCAGTGTTATTTTTCAATAAGTGCTTGAAAAAATTGTTGGTTCTGGGGTTTTCTTTGTAAATCTACTTGATTTTGGGATATGCATTTTCTCATTTATTTTTTGTTATTGATACAGAACTATTATCAATTAAGAAAAGTAGAGGATCTATCAACGGACCAGGTGTATAATTTTTAAAATTTTTTCATTGGTACATTTTAATTATACATGTTAGTGGGATTTGTTGTTATACATTCATTCATGCACATAATATAATTTGGGCAATTTCATGCCCCAGTACTTCTCTTTCCCTTCCTGTATGGTGTTTAAGGAAAGAATGAGTGGAGACATTTCTAGAACTTGTTTCTGAATGTGTACAGATGGGTGTGTAGGTATTTATTCATACATTTGTTAATCTAGCCAATCAAAATTTGAAGACCTGCTGTGGATGCAGGCTCAGAAGAAACATTGGTGATTTTTCCATCAAGGATGGAAAGGGTGAAAATGATTTCTTATCTAGGTTAATTTGGTGGCAATGTCCTAGAGAACTGGAAAGGGCAGAAAACAGGGAGGAGAACCAGTGGGAAGCATAAAGTATCCAGTACTTGACTTCAGATAAAAGTTGTAGAAATAAATAGTCAGAGAGAATGTTGGTAAAGGAAGCAGTAGGATTTGTCAGCTGATTGAAAGTCAAGAGTGAGAAAGGAGATATTCTATGCTGACAAGAAGTTTGAATATAGGTGATAAGAAACCAAGAAGAATCTCCAAGAAATGTTGAAAGCTCTTTTGCAGAGATATGCATTTCTTAATTCTCTTAAGGTTGATGTTTATTAAACTACACTCTACATTTTCATGCTGTTTGATTTTATTGCAGGACCTCAGTATCAGACCTGGAATTTGAGTCTTGAAGCTGGGTCATTGTAACATCCAACAGGGAAACTGCATTTTAATCACAAGCAGGTGGGCCAGACTGTGTTAGAGGCAATTACCCTTTTAACTGTCATCTATTCTAGTCTGCCAGTACTTAATTCCAAGCTTCACAGGCAGAAATCATTAATAGCTTATCTCTCACACATGTCTGTGCAAAGGAAGAAAAACTGATAAAAATTTAGAATTGTGGTGAGCTAATTATAGTACCTAAGTTTGGAATAGGTAATTAAAATCCACATAACAGAACAAACATATTAAAGTGTAATTGCAAATGGGGGGGGAACTGTTGAAAATAAATCTATTCATCTGGAACATAGAATTATCACAAGAAAGAATAATGAAGAATAACTGATTCAGACTGTATCCAATACTTACAATGTGTCTATTGGAAGCATAAATATTGACCAATTACAAATGTGTGTCAATACATTTTGATATTAGCTGTTGAAAAAGTAATTTAACACCACATTTTACATCATGTATTTTTGAGGGTATGGTGCCAATATATGTAAAGAGAAAGGCTACAAAGATTTGGTTCACAATTAATTCACTACCTGAACAGTACTAAACATTTTCTAACCCATAAGACACCTCCGTGTCTACCCCACTCTGAAGGAAGTGTTCACAAACTATCTGAAGTGAAAATAATAATAGCCACTGCTTATTTAGCATTTACTACCATGCCCAGTACCCTACGTACGTGGCCATTTCATTTGGTTCTCATAGATACCTGATTTTTCAGGTAAGGAAGGTGGGACTAGAGCTTCCACAAGTTGCCTGTGGTCTACCAGAACATAGCAGAAGAAAGATGCAAACTGGTCTCAGATCCTGCATTCTCACTATTGTTACTTACACTGCTTAGGCAGCCTTCCATATGGCCAGTTTTTTTTTGTTAAATTTAACACTTATTTTTTTCATCTCATGATAAGGTCATAGTCTTCTTGGGGGTAGGACCATGTATTATTCATCTGTGAAGAGCAGAGTTGTTTGTGTTGGGTATCAGAAAGTTATGGCCCAATCTATTTATCTTCTGTGAGTTCAGAAAGGTCTCATATATGTAGGGAGAAATAAGGGTAGCCATGACTCCCTGGAGGTATCAGGGAGCATGAGTGACCAGGAAGACTCTTGGGAACCTTCTCATTCTATGGGAAAGCAGGATGTTGTCTTTAAAGCTTTCTGCAAGGACATTGATAAGGAGAGACTGTTTTTAGTATGACAAAGGCTTTGTTACTTAGATTGTTCCTAATTCAGCCTTGCTTAGGGTCACATACCTTTTTCCAGAAGGCTCTGGGGAGGAGAGTTGTAACAAAGCTGAGAATTGTATTTGAATTTCTGAGAAACATAAGGTATAGGGTGATGATGATAATAAGAGTTATTAGCAGTATTGTAGTGGTTATTAATTTTCCTACCTTGTAAATGGGAATAATAACATCTGATGTTTTATCAGAATTTATCAGAATTAAATGTATATTCAATATTTAGCACCTAACAGTATATTTTATTATTTATTAAGTATATTTAATATTTCAAGCACTTGACATATATGCTATGGACTATATCTGTGTCTCTCCCTAATTCATATGCTGAAATCTTAATGAAGGTAGTAGGAGGTGGGACTCTGGGGAAGTAGATAGATCATGAGGGAAGAGCCCTCACCATGGCATTCTTGTCCTTGTAAGAAGAGACACAAGACTTTGCTCTTTCTCTCAGCTTTCTGCCATGTGACAAAAATATGGCCATCTGCAAACCAATGAGTGGACTCTCAGCAGACAGTAGATCTTCTGCCATCTCAGTCTTGGATTTACCAGCCTCCAGAACAGTTAAGAAATAAAACTTATCATTTAAGCCACCCATTTTGCTATAGCAGCCTGAACTGACAAAGCCAATGTATTACCCAATTTAATCCTCAAAACATCCTTGCAGAATACACATGTTTTTTTACTGCTGAGGAAAAAGGTAAATGAATTCCATAAAATTCCATAAGCATCAGGTGGTAGATAATTCCATCACTGTTGACTATTTTGCTGTAGTATTCTTATAGATACTTTATGACTATAGTACAGTACAAGTGGGATTGAAGTGAGGTGGAGAAGAAACCACCTCTTGGGGATGGCTGTGGATATCACAGCTCAACCCTGGTACTTTATCTATTTTTGTTCTGTGCTGGGAACGCAGACTGCTGTCATATGGTTACAGCTGGTCACAGGGAGGAGAAAACTGCCAATGGTAAATGGTAGATGATATTTGGAAGTACATGGAAGACAGCCCCTGGAGCTTTTCTGAATTATAAGGGATTTGAAAGAGGTAATACCCTCCAAATTTTACAGATAGGATTAATCTTGAGAGACTATTATTATTATTATTAAGCACTATTTCTTTTGGGCATGTGTTGCTTTGGACATAATCCAGGGTCTAGTATGCTAAAGATACTCAGGAAATAGTTTGTTGATAGAGCAAGTGAAGGGCACAAGAAGGAGGATCTAGTTTATATTGTATGATCTGTAGCTTACCCATCAGTCTCAGAATAGAAATAGAAGCCCCTTAGGATATTTTAGTAGAGAGGGATTCGATGTAGAAAAGCTTGCACAGGTTATGGAAGAACTGAAGGAATATGATAAAAATTGGGCTGCAGCTGTGATTCTCAGAACAATACAGAACTGATCAGCCATAAGAGGTACTGATGCTACCTCTGAGGCCACTCTTGGTATAATGCAGAATCTACACCCTGATGCAGCTGGTTCAAGTGCCTCTTATGCCCAGAAAGCTGAAGGATGGACATCATAGCTGTGACCCAGGGCTTAGAAAGCCAGATCAGGAAGTGTTGCTGCTGCTACTACCTCCAAAATTGCTTCCCAATATCCCGAAAACTGGAGAGTGGACACTGGAATGCTCTACAGATCCTTCATATTACTCTAATTGTGTTGGCCAGCGGAAAAAGACAAATAGGTGTAAATATGGCCTCCATCTCACATCTGCCTTTAACCCAAACTGCAAAGGAGTCAGAGAAATGTAGCTTTTAGTCTTCCAATATTTCCAAATAGAAGAGGGTATAGACGAAGGTTGAGTGAAGCAACTTAATTTCTAGGCCAAATAGAAAGACACTCAGCTTCCCAGGCCCAATATATTCATCCAAAAATGAGAATAATGATCAAGCACTCACCACGAAAAGTGATTGTTGGGGTAAAGAAAGACAAGGATAGGATGTCTACGTTACAAAATATTATATAAAAATTTCATAGTGTTTTTCAGCCACGATCTATGAATCATTAATTCAATAAATACTTGTATTTCATTATGGTTCTAGGCACATGGGTTGGATCAGTAAACAAAATAGACAAAATCTATGCCTGAAGGAGCTTAACTTCTAATGCGGAAAAAAGGCTAAAAAAATTTTAAATAGTGTCGATAGCAAATTATCCAGTATTTTAGAAAAATTAAAGTTATAAAAGGTAGGGAGGAAGAGCACACGTGGGGAGTACAAGGTCAGGGAGGCCGACTGCTGAGTTAAAGAGCAGGCAGGCCTCTTTGGGAAGGTGAGATTTGAGCAAAGCTGGGAGGTGCAGGAGTGAGCCCAGGGGATGCTGGGAAGGATTCCTCATATTTGAAGAAAGGATTCTAGCAAAACCCCTGAGGAGGCAACTGGCCTGGCACATTGATTAAAAAAAAAAAAAAAAAAAAAAAAAAAGCGCATCTAGGAATTCCATGTGGCCCCAGAGGAGAGCAAAAAGGAAAGAGTAGTAGGAGATGGGGCTAGAGGGGCCATGGCAGCTGGATCACATGGGGATGTGTAGACCACTGCAGAGGCTTGAGCTTTACCCCGAGTGAGATGTGAAGTGCTTAGAGAATTTGGATCAAAGTGAGAATGAGCTCGTTTATATTTAAAGGAATCATTCTGGCTGCTGAGCTGGGAATAGACACCACACTAATACATAATAACACACTGATATATATTAAAGTCATTAATGCATGATTTGTTCAACAAATGCATATTAAGAACCTGTTGTGTGCCACATATGGTGCTGTATGCGGGGGGCCATGGTCAGTCAGACCACTGCCAGCTCCCCAGGTGAGGTTTAATTTATGACAGGAAGATAGATTCCAGAATGTGTGAGACAGAGGCCTGAAGCCACATTAAGCTCTCCAGAGATGGACACGGGGGGGCATTGTGTAGTTGACAAAGCTCTATAGTACAAAGTCAAATACAGTCCTAAAGCTATTAAAATTTCTGGAAACACACACACTCACACACACACACACACACACACACACACCCCACACACATACACATATGGTAATGAATGCTTAAACTGTTAAGTGACAAATTTTGAGTAGTGTCAAATCTGAATAGTAGCTCCACTTAAATCAGTGATGTTCAGTGGAGTGGACTGGAAAACTTACGGACTTCTCACATGATTATCATTGGGCAATTATGGCATAGGATTAGCTGAGGAATAGAAATGAAGTATTATATTTGCTATCCCATCAGGTGGTACAGAGCACTCTATAGCATTACCCATCTGCTATTATCATCACTCAGGTTTGCTCTGCAATTATCTAATTGTGTGATTTCTACTCTTTCAGTAATCTTATCTTAATAAGATTTTATCGTGCACATTTACCCTGCCTAAGCCATTGAGATAATTATTATGTCTCAATATATGGCTTGTGCAACAGCAGGCTCCTCAGCAGCCCTTCCCCCTCCTTTCTGGAGTTTCCTTCACAGATAGGTCCTTTCATTCTCTTTTCTACAAAAATCTTCATTTTTAGTCACAAGAATAAAGGGCTTCATTAACTGTTTTGTGTTCCAGATCTTAGTACCACATCATCCACTTCCTGTAGAAAACTTTGTTTAGAGTATCTAGGTATAAATAGTTTTTGGAGGTTAAAAATATTGGATGATTATGACACTGCTATCAAACACCTGGGGGCCAAGAATGTCTAGAAGTTTGGTTTTCTTTGGCCTCATTTCCCTGATTGGGCTCAGGGGCCGGGCTCAAGCCTTGTGGTGGGGCAGGTATAGGGATGAATGGTTTGGGGAGTTCATCACCTCTGGGCTTCCGGCAGT
The DNA here is from genome assembly GCF_048772815.1 of Callospermophilus lateralis. Lineage (NCBI taxonomy): Eukaryota > Metazoa > Chordata > Mammalia > Rodentia > Sciuridae > Callospermophilus > Callospermophilus lateralis. The sequence goes on from NC_135308.1 coordinate 111,430,460, forward strand.
AAGGGCGTGGAGGACTGCTCCATTAGTGCACAGACTCTGTAGGCACACCCAGATCCTTCCACACACCAAGGTCAGGAGGAGGGTATGTTGTGAGGTGCTGGGAGGCGGAATCCAAGCTGGCACTCACTCTCAGGCTGTGCAGGTTGGTGTGATCACTGAAGGCCTCTGGCTGCCCCTGCCTCTGCAGGGCCCCCTTGAACTTTGAGGCCTCAGCCTGCCTCAGGTTAGTGTGGTCTTTTGATCATCGGCCAGTCATGTCATGTCGTGTCAAGGATATGAAACATTCGTCGTGCTGTTTACGCTCCTTGGTCTAGAGAAGTTCTCTTCTAGATCCTCCAATCTGCCCAGTAAATATCTGTGTAGCTTTTCTCCTTTCAAAGCTCTGCTCATGAGTGTTCTCCTGAGCGCCCCCCACCCCCATGTATGAACCCAACACACTCTTTGTGGACATTTCCCTTCTGACTTCAAAGTCTTTGAGGAGAGGCATGATTTCATATTTGCATTCATGGACCTGGCACCTAGCCCTTGGGGGCCTATGCGTGGTAGCCCCCAAAGAATGCTCCTTGAACAGGTGAGGAAACACTGTAATCAAGGAACATTCTGTGTGCAAAAGCAGTCATTCTAAACTCAACCACATTTTAAAAAGCAAATCTCCTAGATGCAAATGAATCCTAATTGTTGTGTTCCACATAGGGATGATTTGCCATTGCTGTCTGTTGACTCTATAAGTGAAATAAAGTAAATAAATAAATAAATAAATAAAGATTTCTAGAAAAGAGATAACCTAAAATGTCAGGCACATTATTATCTAAGGCTTAGCCAGCTGCCAGCTAATTACCTTAGCCACAGGTTCTAAAATAAACACAGATGTGGCAGGAGTAATTACCACCAGAAAGCAAAGTACTTCCACTCGAGTCTGGAAGGCAGCCTTGGTGACTCTTTGTACGGAGACAACAAGTTGGACAGAACCAAGAATTGGGTGAACAGTAAGGGACCTAGAAGCTTGATGGCAGGATGAGGGGGGGCACAATCTAAGGAAGAAAAATTGTTTGATGAAAAAAAGCACTGGGAGGGTCATGATCATTTTCCCCTTGCCATATTGGAAGGGCTTCCATGTGAAAGGGGGTTTAGAGTTATTTTGGGTTATTGCAAAGATTTCTACTAGCAGTTTTTAAAAAAGCAACAATAACAAGAGCAAAAAGTAAAACTTTTATTGTACACCATCGATATACTGTTTGTGTAATGTATATTTCTTAGGATAGACCTGCCCAAATCAGACACTATACTGCTGAATGGGGAATTATAGTACTTATTCAAGGACACACGGGAGTTGATAGAAGAATGGGAGTTCAGAATATCTGTGGCAAATCCTGCTCTCTGTCCTTTATGTTACTCTGGCATCTTTAGCCTGTGGGAAATGGAACGCCTTGTCCTCACATACGCATACAATGCCTGACAGCTCACAAGGCACTTTTGTACATATTACAAGTCTCTGAGACAGGTATAAAGGGGAACTGCATTGTTCTATAAGGAGCAACTTGTTCAGAGTCATGTGACCAGGTAAGTGATTTTCTCAGCTCTATGGGGGCACTGTCCCAAGGGAAAGAGCTATTGAGAAGGCTTTTTCCACACCAAGAGGGAGGATGGATTTGACAGTAATAAAACACCACCAAGATTCCACGGTCCTTAGTTGCTTATACTGACTTACCTTTTTTGTAAACCTTCCCTCTGCCACACAGCAGTGGGGTGGTGGTGGCATTTTTTAGGGGGAGAGGCTACATCATGATAGTGTTGAGGACAAGTGGGCCTTGAAATAAAGTACTTTTAGGCAGGCAGAGTAGTGAATCTGTAACAAAGACAGAAGGCACAGTGGATACAATTTGTGTAAGAGTAAACAAAACTGAAAAAAAAATCTGTGAAAAACGATGTCTCTGCAAAATGGAATATAAAAATAATTGTAGGTGGTAGAGTACATTCTTCACTGACTTAAGACCATGAGAATTTTATAGTGAAAGGAATATGATCTAATGTTAATGAATTTTTAGCTAATCGGCATATGCAGTTAAGTACTTAAATACGTTTTATTACAGAGCTATTTTCTATTGTATTTAATTTTCTCTTTTTCTTTCTTACATTCTTTCACAGCACTGAGGATCGAACCTAGGAGTGAACTATTACTGAAGTACAACCCCAGCTCATTTTTACTTTTTGAGACAGGATCTCACTAAGTTATCCCATCTGTCCTTGAACTTGTGATTCTCCTGCCTTGGCCTCTTGAGTAGCTGTGATTACAGGTATGTGCCACTGTGCCCAGCTAGCACTTAATTTTTCAAATAAAATTTAGCAGAGATATTTTTGTGATGTCTTAGTAAGAGGTCAATTTTGTTAGAAATAAAGATTTCAATTGCAGCTAAAAGTTGTCAAGAGAGAGATTATTAAAGTGGTGTACCTCAGGGCAGCAGTGACTTGCTGAGATCAAAACAATCCAGGTGAGGCCTGCCGGTTTCCTATCAAAAAATGCACTGACTGGTTAACTGAAAGGTGGTTGGGCTCCAGAAGTCTGATGCATAACCACCAAATACTTGAGACTAATTGGCTTTGGTAAGCCCCTTTACTAATGAGCACAGAAAATAAGAATGGAAGATTTATGTAAATGCTAATGTATTCCTACCTCATTAAAGAAGTCAACCAGAAGATTGTTTTTTTATTGAATTTAAGCAAAAGGATTGGGATAGACTCACTCATCATTTGCAGCTACAAATTTGGTTTTGTGATCATTTAACATTCACTTCTCTATTTAGAATATTTTATTTGCTGTTGTCTATCCAATGTCTAGCACATGGATTGGCACATTCACTGTCAAATGAATGAAAAAATGGCAATGATGTCATGATGCAATTATCCATCCTAGGGACTGGAATTCTCTTGAACAGGCTCTCCACCCTGGGCAACAGAGGAGACAGCTGATATATATTCTCTTTGGATTCTTTTTTACTACAGTCATCATTACCTCATATCTGGCAAATGATTATTATACAACTGTTATTAAGCAATTGAGTAAATTACAGGTGTTGTCACATCATTTACTTTCTAGATCTCTGGGACCCCTGAGGGTAGGAGCTGTATGTTCTTTATCTGCTTGAACATGTCTTTTGGTGCTTAGCAATAGTGCCAGCTGCATGATGAATATTTGTTGAGCCAGCAAATGATTACCTGACTGAGAACTCAACCCAGTTCATGGAGGGAAATGAATGTGTGGTCACTGCCCTTCTTATGTTGTGGCAGATGTCTCTCTCATTGATCATAGGACTCTTATTCCTATTGAGTCTAGATGGGAACATGGCTTCCCACCATAGCACCAGGTGCCATGAGTGATCTCCTGCAGCTGACAAACTCAAGTCAGTTTCCTTGCCCTAGCTTCTTTTCTTGGCTGGACCAAATAGATCACCCACTTAGGGATGGTATATATAGTAAATATTTATCTACTCTTTACTCTTCATTGTGCTATAAGCCTTACACAAAAATATATAATGAAAGACTATGATCTAAACCCTTTAAAAGTTCACTCTCTAGTGAGACAGAAATATCCAAAAACTTACAATGACATTGTAGTATGACTTCTGCTACCATATAAACACATATATGTGGTATGGGAACACAGGGAGGGAAAAATATATTATCTCAGGGAAAATGTGTGTTTGAGTGTGTGCATGCGCATGCATGCATGTGTGCAAGTATGTTGCTTTGGAGGCCAAGTAGAGGAAGATTAGGGAAGTATGGGGAGAAGAGGTGACATTTGAGCTGGCTTTGAAAAACAAGATTAACTGTGTGGTAAGAGTGTTTAAGGCAGGAAATAGGAATAAATAAAGGAATAGGAATAAAGACATATTAAGTATGAGTACACACCTTCTCCATAATATACACGTTAGTATTATGGTGTATTTGTAGGGTGATGCTATTTGGACAAAATTATGGGCCCATTGATGCCCATGTACCATCAGTGGGTCCTGCCTATGACTAAAGCTTCAAGCAGCTTCATGGCTTTTGTAGGCTACAAGTGGAAAAAGTTTGTGCATTCACAATGGCAAAACTACTATTCTCAGTCAGTTAAAAACAACTCAAGCCAATAAAATTGTTAAAAGAACTCTACTCTTTGATAGTATATTGATCAGGTACCCAGGGGCCACCATCGATTCCACTTTTTCACCTGTGGTTGTGGGGTTGTGAGGTCACAGCTTGCACCCTCCCCTAAATTCTGATCATCCCCTGGTCTGTCCACCACCCCACCTTCCCAAAGCTCTTGAGTCAAGAAGAGTAAAGGTGAACAGTTGGACAGGGGAGAGAAGGGGGAGCTTTTAGGATTAGAATGGTTCAATTAAATACCTGATGAAGATCTGGAGGGTCACTTACTAAACTGAGTAGATTCAGAAACAAATTCCTTTACTTCCCAAGTAAACCTGCTTCTCCATTTCCTGTCTCTGTGATTGATTTTCATCTTCCACACTGGCAGCCTGGGAATTTTCTGCACGTTGTTTCCCTTTGCCTCATAGACACATCTATCTAGCTAGGTGATCCTAGATAGTAATTCTACTTCAAACATGTAACCCAATCCAACCTTTCTTTTCTACCTCTCATCATTGCTCTATTTAAGCATATATATATATATATATATATATATATATATATATATATATATATATATATATATTCTTATTTTTCATTGGCCTCTATCTGGGCTCCCTGATCCCAGAAAACCCTAAGCACCTCTGTTGAGTTATAATCCAATGAAGTTGTGATCCAGTAAAGTCTATGGTAAAGTCATAGATATGATTCAGGAATGTCTAGTAGGCCATCCCCACTGATGATCACATTCAAACTTCCTTTCATGATACACATGGATCATAAATTCCCTTGGCTTGGGCCTGTGACTATCTTGTTATTCTAGTGCAGAACACGTGATAGGTCATTTATGAATATTTACATTTTTAGAATGAATGGATGGTACAAAGTCAGATACAATCTAATATGAATATACATCGTCAGAGTCTTTTCCTACCTACCACTCCCCACCTGGTGCTCTAAACTCCATTCTTAACAATTCCTCACCTTTCTCTGCATGTGCTGTGTCTGTCTGAGTCTTCCCTTTGATGGGATTTTTCTTTCATTTCCTCTGCATGTAGAACACCAAGGGATTCTTTGAGATCCAGCATAAAACCCTAAAGAGAGTAAAATGCTAAGCCCACTATACTCCATTGTCTTGTGGTTCTCAGTCATTGACACATGCAATTTCTACTTTAATAAAATGTTTGTTCCATATTTTTGCTATTCTTCTTTATATTTTATACAAAATGACTGTGAAGGAGAAGAGTTTAAGTAAGCTGTTTATGTAACATTCTAGAGGAGAAAAATGATGTAGCAAAGGAAAGTTTGGAGAAAATAATCACATCAAAGTTGATAGTGTAGTTCTAGAGTTGAGGAAATCTGAGCAAAGCAAATTGTCCAAAAAGACTTCCCTGGGTTGATTAGTACAGGGGACACATTTTCAAAGAGAAAGCCGAAACCGTAATAGGTGGAGGACATGAACTTGTCTCCCAACATCACATATTTTTACTATTTTCCTCACTCTACCATATTCATGAGAAATCATTACTGTTAATATTCTTAAATCTGGATTATCAGCAATTTTCACCTACTTTTCTCATTCTCAAATATTTGAAGCAGAGCAGTCAACTATCAATGATGAAAAATAAATACGGAATGCCAGATTAGGAAGAACAGTGAACAGGCCTACACACAGAAGGGAAAACCGCCCACCACAATATGCCAATTCTATTAGAGACAATGGAAAATGTCAGAAAAAATATATTGCAGTGGGCATAGGGGAACATTGAGATTCTGAAAGATGCACAAATATCCAGTCATGTATAAGACAAAGATGAACTCAGCTGGCTGGCAGATCTGAGCAAACCACAAGAGCTAACTTTACTGAAAGGGGGGCAGTGACACTACTATATATTTCTGTTCTGTCAATATGATAGCCAAAGGAAAAATAAAAAAACAGAGGAGATTCAACCGGTCTGTGTCTATGGAGTTAATGCATGCCCAGGAATGTATTCAGAGGGCATGAGAGAGCTATGGCTGTGTCTCTACCAGATAGTTCCTTTTTCTATAGCTTGCTTCATCCTGTCTGTTGCAGTGCCAGTTTTTCTTTGCAGCTTTGTGTAGTGCCAGAGAAGTCTTTTCCTGAAAGCAGAGTAAGATGCTAGGAGTCAAGGTCCACTGAGAGAAGGAAATGAATGTAGTGCATCATGATTTCACCTTGGACTTCCTGTGTGTGTGCCAAGGACTGCGGCAGACCTCAAATGCATACAGAGATTTTAAAAATACGAAGGCATGTACAATCTTGTTGAAAGGTCAAGAATGACTTAGTTGAAATAATTGGAAGTTGAAATAAACCATATTTTTATACATATACAGAAACCATTATAAGTGAAGTTGGTGTAGAGAAAGGAGGGGCTAGTGCTGACTACAAGGGACAAATAAAAACATCAGGAAAGAGGTGAGACTGGAGAGCAGTTTAAAAATAATTAAAATGTAGAATTCTGCAAACAATGAAAAACCAATTCACTAAGCTTTAAAAAGAATGAGTAGATGAGTAAAGGAAAGCAAAAACTAAAAGCAAGTTGACATAAAAAGTGAACAAGTTTTAACCTTGGGGAAATAATTGTGGATAATATTTAATTATCTTTTCTAGTGCAGAATTTAGTTAGAAGAATTAATTGTGTGTTTAACTTGTGATTGAGCTTTGTAAACACAAAACGAAAGCATTAGCCATTATGTATATTTTTCTCATTAAACATCACTACTGAAAAAAGAAAGGAATAGATTAAAGTGGGTTCAAAGTAACTTTCAAGCTTCTGCTGTTGTAGTGGAGGAATTTGTTCATCAGAACACTGAAAAAAAAATGTTGTGACTTGTGCTTTGCATGATGATATTCATGTGAGAAAAATAATATTTTAAGATACTAAAATTGTGTTATCCCTATAGATCCACACATAAATCCATTTTGATTTAAAAATATATGACCTATAAATTATGACTATAGCATACTGTGAATGAACAAAAATTTATGCACAAAAATTTTATGATGATGGCCAAGTTGATTTCACATATCTCAGTAGTCTATTACTACATTACAAATTATCCCCAAATACAGCAGTGAAAAGCAAGAGGTATTTATCTTCTTACAGGTTCTTTGGATCAGAAATGTGGAAGAGGCTTAACTAGAAGATTTCTGATTTGAAGTCTTTCCTGTTATCATCATTATAGTGAAAACTTCAACAGCAACTTTAGTTATTTGAAGGTTTGCCTGGGGTTGGAACATCTACTTCCTACATGGCTAGTCCCTGCATGGCTCTTGGCAGGAGGCCTCAGCTCCTTGTTGTATGTTAGGTGTTCCTTAACACATGGACTTCTTAGGCTGCTAGAGTAGTCACATGATATAGCAGGTGTGTGTGTGTGTGTGTGTGTGTGTGTGTGTGTGTGTGTGAGTGTGTGTGTGTGTGTGTGTGAGAGAGAGAGAGAGAGAGAGAGAGAGAGATGCAATAAAGCCATGCTATCTTTTATACATCTTCATTTCTGCCATATACTATTTGTAGGAAGTGAGTCACTAAGTTTAATCTGCACTCAAGGACAGGAGGAATTAGGTATATCTCCTCTTGAATGGAGATGTACCAAAGACTTTGTGAATATTTTTTTAAAACCCACCACCCACATGATCCTAAATATACATCTATTTGTATTGAATTTACTTAAGAAATGACTGACAAGCTTATTTTATTGCATCTGCATTAAACATTCATGGAGAACTAGCTAAAATTTTGCTTATTCATTCATGTGACCCAGAAAGTCTTTCTGGGTCATACATAGCCCTTCAAATCCATTAGATAATAAATTACAATAACCTGAATTTTCACTATATATTGAGTTAAGTAATTTAAATGTCTAAATACATATTGAACTTAGACTTTAAGATTAATCATATTATTTGTATGTGTGAGCTTTGCTTTTATATTTTAGAGAACAGGAAAGAACAAAACATTGTACTGAGACAGTAAATACCAATGAGGATTTTGTTAAACACAAATTGACCTTTTCACTGAACTATTAAACTGTAAATAGAGGAACAAAGGCATATATATGTGTTTTATGCTTTAATAATAATTACAAAATTTCAAGAATATATAAATTGCTTTTCTTTTAACTTTTAAATCAGTTCTAACATATGTGTAGATTAGTGGAATATAGCCCCCAGTTCAGGTGATATGATGATTAAGTTTATGTGTCAATTTGACTGAGCCACAAGGTTCAGTTACTTGGTGAACCAGTATTCTAAGTGTGTCTGTGAGGGTGTTTCTGGATGAGATTGACATTTACATTGGTAGACTGAGTAAAGCAAACTTTCCTGACTTATGCGTGTGGACCTGATCAATTCTGTTGAAGTCCGAAATAAAATAACAACACTGACCATCCCTTGAGTAAGAGAGAATTCCTCCTGCCTTACCTGGTATCTTCAGGTTGGCTTTTTCCTTCTTTGAGATTGAAACTCAAAGAGAGTTTCCCATTGGCTCTCAGAAGAACCTTGACTTACATAGGTAATGCTAAGACAAAAAAAAAGTTCTTAGTTGAAGTCATTTAGGTTTCAAAACATGTATGTTATTTTATGTTCAGTCCTGCTCTAACTTAGGTAAGGTATGCAACTCTAGGTACCTGTCTCTTCATGCTGTGTACTGAATACTTGTGTCCCTTTAAAATCCGTATGTTGAAGCCTAGCCACCATTGTGCTGGTACTTGGAAGTGAGGCTTCTAGAAGGGATTAGGTCTTGAGGGTGGGATCAGTATACATAAAAAGAAGCAGTCTACTTCCTCCCTCACAGACTGTTGTCACAGGAGAATATACGGTATAGATGGCCACCTGTAAACCAGAAGTGCCTTCATCAGATCTTTTGGTGCCTTCATCTTGGACTTCCAGGCTCTGGAACTGTAAAAGTAAATTTCGGTCATGTAAGCCACCCAGTCTGTGGCATTCTGTTATGGGAGCTTACCCTAAGACACTTCACTTACTAGTATATGAAAGACTTGGATTAGATGACTTAAGTGTCCGGTTCTGAAATTCCATCTGCCACGACTCCAAAAAGACACCCTCCTTGGATCTGGCTCTCAATGTCAGTATCACCCAAGCAATGTTGAACTAATCATGAACGTCTAAGGTTCTGCCTCTGGTGCTAGTGCCAGAGGTGAATGAAAGAGAATTATCAGAAAAAAACTGAGCAGGACATTTATGGCCCTTGAATTAGTATGTGTGGCAGCTTTATGACAGGATAAACCTCAGAGTGCCTGATCTCTCCTATTTGTGCTCAAGGGATTTGTTTTATAAAGTTCTATTAGGTAGGTAAATCTGTGTGTCTGAGAGAGCTAACAAAAGTCACTTCACTTACGACAGTTTGCATGCTACATCCTCAGCAGATGCTTACCTAATTCTTCTAGAAAATGTATTCACTGAAGCTCAAATTTATATGTTGTCTTTAATTTGTTCAGTTTAAATAAACAACCCACAATAGCTTCTTCAGGGGATAGATTGTTAAGATATGAACACAAGTTTAAAAAATATTTCTAGCACAGCAACATCAACAACAAAAATTAAGACTGCAGCTCTTTATTCAGTGAACTATGTCAGGTTTATCACACTTCTAGCAGATTTAAATGTGTGTGAAGACAAGAATTACAAGCAACCAAATGGAATTAGGATCACAACCCATGTTTGGAGATTCACAGCACATGTAACGTGGGGTCATGGGCATCTGGCTATGAATCTCACCTTTATTAGCTGCAGGACGTGGGGATGGAGACTTACCGTCTTTTCCAGTTTTCAGTGCCCTCAGCTGTTAAAAAGGAGAGAGGAGAGGGAACCATATGGCCTACCGCACAGGGGAAAAGGCATAAAAATTACTCATAGAGGATAGCTATTACGATAACAAGTCAACATTTTGGAAAAAAAAATAAATTGGTCCCTTGTAGTCTTGGGAGTTAAATGAAAAAAATATGTCTATAGCTTTTCCCTCCTAAGTTATTTATTTTAGGTCAGGAATGTGGCTCAGTGATACAGCACTTGCTTAGTATGTGCAAGGCCCTGGGTTCCAATCCCCAGTACCACCAAAGGAAAAAAAAACATGGAGCTTTTAGTCCAATACAAGTAGGCATCTAGAAAAGATTTAATTGTTTTAGTGGTACATTTATTTCTTTTACTCATGTTAGGAGGAATTTCTCATGGAGAAATCTAGTTGTACAGGATGTAAGTTTGAAAGTCTTCCATATGTGCTGAGGATGTCTATTAAAAGTGAAATGTCCATATGATAAATTGTGGTATAAAGATGTACTAAGAATTTTAATGCAATAAAAAAGTGAAATGTCCCTGTGTGGCATGTCCTTTTCTCTCAGTGGGTGCCCAGAGGCAGTGGCAGGGTATGGGAAGATCTACTAGAAAAGACACTGTCATCTATGCAGACACCCCATCTCCTAAGACCTAAGCATTGGGATGCTTTGCAAAGTTGAGGCTTGCCATCTCTCTGAAAGCCCTTTCCTTGGAGTCATCTTTATTACTTTATAGGCACTATTGTTGGTCTTGTGCTGTTGCATGTCTATAAATCATGTTTTAGATGTAATAAGTATGTTCCATTGCATGGATGCTCTTGATCCAAAATCATTTAATCTAAGGCTCTTTAACACTACAACTAGAGCCACAACTTTGTTTTATAGCTTATAGGCATTGTAAATTTTGGTTTTCTTTAAGCCCTAAACTAATCTGCTAATGTTTGTTGTAATATTATGTACACCAGTTTATCGATACTTGGAAGAGTTAATTTCCCTGACAATCTGTCTCTGCAGGCTCCATTTCACATGGACATGAGAATAGGTTAAGTTGCTGCTCATCTAGCATATATAATGTGAAAGTATATTGAAAAGAATCCCTGTTGTTCCTCTCACCAACCTGACTGTGGCTGCCACATACAACCTGCCAAGCCACACACTTTACTCATCTTAATAAGTGCATTATAAAATGGCACTGAATTTCTTCCTCTCAGAGAGAAGGAATGCTCAGGGTATTAAAAACATCAAAAGCAGAAAAAGTTAAGTAGTTGCAACAGGTACAGATCTAAAGCAAAGAGCTACATCTAGCCGCAGAATCTCAGATCAAATATGCCTGCTTTTTCCTTTCGCCCTTTGGGGTCGTTCATTCCTCTGATAAATAATTCACAGACTGCAGTGCAAAGTAGTTTGCATACTGACAAGATTAAAAAGAATGCTTTGTCTGGGTTAAATTTACAATCTGAAACCTTCCTTTAAAATGTCAAGAAGGTAATTAATTTAAGAAGGTTTGCCAAGCAGAGTCTCTGACCCTGTCAGAAAAATTTCATTTCCTGAGGGTGAAGGGGATGTTGCATTTATCTTTCCCAAATGCCTGTTTTGGTTCCCATTTTTAAAGCCATTTTCTCCCTTCCTAATATGCTTTTTATAGTCCTTTTCTTTTTAAGCAAAAAATTAACCTAGTAGTCTTTCCTGGTGGTTTTTCTAAGATTATCTAACATAGCCTGCAAATTAGCTCTGCATGGGTACTGGAGTACAGGTCAGACCTTTTGACACAAACAGGAGAAGAGCATTTCACAGAGAGCACTCTCCCCTGCCTGAACTTTCAGACAAGCATTTTGAGTAGCAGCGGGAAATGCATAAATTCAACAGCATGAAAATTCACTTTTGGCATAGCAAAACATCCTGTCCCACATATGCTTGGTAGTGTGCCTTCTTATGAATGAATGCTGTGAGAATCAGTGGGGCTTGTATAGCAGCTCTTCAAGCCAAGTTTACCAGTGTAAAATTTTATTAGCAATTGTGTCCCCTAAACTAATCCCTGGAGGCATTGTGGAAAGGATTAACCAATGCACTGTTATTTGGAAACCTAATCCCAAAGGCATAGATTATGTGCACATATAGATACGTGTCCATATGGCATAAACTGGTGTTAATTGGTCTATAGAGTTATATTCACTTCCTCTTAAAAGTAGAATTTACCAGGGTAGCAAAGCTAAAGAGATGTCGTTTCATTGATGCCAATCAGGAAGAAATTATTTCTTTTCTAACTTACTTCAAGAAACCAAGTTTGGCTGAAATGTGGCATATACTAAATGAGAAGAAAAATAGCTCAAAAATGCATAGAATTCGATGTAAGAATCTTGTGGGTTTTAAGGGAAATTTAAATCAGAAATGTGTTTGAGAGAGATGCTGTTGGTTGCTTAACTGTCCTCCCTAGTTACTAACTCTTGACCTGGTGATTGAAGTGTTTGTATTGCTACAATTCGGTTTCCTGAGATTTTCCTTCTATGACTTGTGTCATCTTGGTGGGGTCAAGACATGCTATATCAGCTTGGCAGCTGTGTTCGCTGAGGCTTTAAAATATAGCCACTGGACAAATTATTTTGCACGAAACTCACTTACCACCCTCACACCTTGAAAAAGCGGTATCTTATTAAGGGCACATGTTGGGTTTTACTCTTCATCAAGTCTATACGATGGACATGTCAGTCCAGCATTTGTCTCCAATCCTTTCTAGTAGAGCATTTAATTGTTTTTATATAAAAATATATTTTATTTGCCCAAAGTCTTTTAAGAAGTTGTGAAAGTATAAATTAAAAAAGAAATATGAGAAAATATTATTAAATAAGATGTTGTTTACTGTGAATTAGTGTAATGGTGAGCAAGCTCTGAGCTAAAAATGCAAGCCGAATTTAAGAAAATCTATATTGCACATTATTTAAGGATTATTTTTGAAAACTTCATGTCATCCTTCTAGTTTCCCCCCAACCCAAAGAAAAGGGTAAAGTTCCTAAGAGACTGATTTTGGAGGGATGTTTAGTTTGGAGTATTTGGACCCAGGAGGAAATATGAGTCAGGGAGGGGTGATTCCAGAGGACATCATCAGGAGGATGGTCAAAATGCTTTATTTGAAACAATAGCAGGTGACTCTTGGTCTATTTCACAGCATCCAGAATAGGATTAGTTGAAATCCTTGGGTTTCAGCAAGATCTGTATTAGTGGAACATCTACTGGTGGTGTTAGTGGAACATCTCAAATGCTGGAAACATCATTCAAAGAAATAGAATCATGGACTCACTATATGTACACTCTGATTTCCCCTTTTCCTCTCTTCTTGGGACTTTTCAACCTGTACAGTTCTCTCATTATTCTGCCTTGAAACAAAAATTCAATCAGCATCTCATTGAAGAGAATAATTCTTGATCCTAGCCAAATTTCTGCTTCAGTATAAAAATATATATAATTATCCCTTGACACTAGCTAGTCATTGAATAATTTTCTAGAAAAAATTGATAGGAAGCATGTGAAATTTAGCAGAAGCAGGAAGGAGAATTAAATATGTAGGGAATATAAAGGTGACTCACCTCATGGCAGTCAGAAAGCAGAGAGAGAGAGAGAGGAGCCAGGATCCAAATGTAATCCCTGAGTATAAGTCCCAGTGACCTGCTTTCTCCAGCCATGGTTTACCTGCCTACAATTACCACCCAGTAATCCATTCAAATTATTAATCCATCAAATAGATTAATCCACTGATTATGCTACAGCTCTCATAATTATTTCACTTGTGAGTATTCCTGCATTGACTAATATGAACATTTTGGGGAGCACCTCATATTCAAACCACAACATTCTGCCCTTGGCCCCAACAGGCTCATGTCCATCTCATGATGCAAGATGTGTTCAGTCCATCTCCAAAAGCCCCCATTGTCTTAAGAGTTCCAGTCTTTCCCCAAGCCCATGTCTAAAGTACAGAGGTGCCTAGGAAATTGTTCTCTTTGCATTCAGGGGTAGAATGTTAGAGCGCTATATGGCTCCACCTTCTTTTTAGATTGGCCCTGGAATTCTAAAATTCCAAGCACAAAGATTGGGATAAATTTGCACCAGTGGGTATGGTCCTGAAGGAATATCAGTTTGGATGAAGGAAGAGTGGTGGTGAGTGCAGATTTTATCATCCTAAGGCTTATAGAATTTTGGGGTCTTATTTAAGAAAAACATTTATAAGTGAAAATTAAGTATGAAAGTAAAAATTAATTTAGAATAAAAAATCATAGCAAATACTAAATTTTTAAAATTAACAAATACCATAAAAATCAAAATTTCAGAAAAATGTCATATTTTATTAAGTGCCTGATACGCCTCTAAAGAGTTTTGTCTTTATAATTTTTGTGCTACACACTCCTCGGATCAAATCTTTATGTGACAATGATCTTTGTAATATTATCTAGAGAAGGAATAGAAAGGTAATTTGGTCTTCTCTCTGATATGTTCAATCAAAAATATTTTAATTAATGTTTGGGATTTATAAAGCATGCAACTTCACCCACAGATATTCTCATTGTTTGTGGAACAATAGAAAAGAGGTCTCACAAATAAAGTGATTCTGAAAAATTCTCCTTTGTGCATCTCCCATGAAAAAAGATATTTTTTGTGTGTTTGTAATTGTATTTACTAAATTATCTTTTCCTAACAGAAGAGAGCTTCCATTTTGATTTGGGCATCAATGAGAACCAAATTTTTTAAAAAATAATTTTATCGAGCCCACGATTGCAGGAATTTCTCTTCGATTAGCTTACAATATAGCTTTTTCCCTTTTTTTAGTGGTACTTGCACAAAATATTTCATTGGGCTAAAAAAAGATGCTGGGAGGGTTGCATTGCTTTCTGTATATTTTAAGGGCAAATCCATTTTCTTGCCTCTTCCAGCTTCTAGAAGCTGCTTGCATCACTTGGTTCATTGTCCCCCTTCATTCCAAAGAAATGGCCAGTTCAGTATTTCTCCCATTGTATCCCCTTACACAGACCCTTTTGCCTCCCCTTCCATGTTTAAGAACCCTTGTGATTGTACTGGGCTCATCTGGATAATGAAGGATCATCTTCCCCTCACAAGGTCAGCTGATCAGCAGCTATAGTTTCATCATCAGGTCCTCTTGGCCATGTGATGTCATTTTTTTCATCTGTCCCAGGGATTAAAAGACAGAAATCTTTATTATAATTATTATTAGTATTTGTACAGGGGACTGAACCCAGGGGCACTTACCACTGAGCTACATCTCCAGGCCTTTTTATTTTTTTATTTTGAGATGGTCTTGCTAAGTTGCTAAGGTTGGCCTCAAACTTGCGATTCTCCTGTTTTAGTCTTCCAAGTCACTGGGATTACAGATGTACACCACTGTTCCCAGCTACATAGAAAGCTTTGGAATGCCATTATTTTGCCTTCTATAGCACTTAAAACATATTTCTTTTCTTACTGACTGACTGATTGAATGAATGAATGACTACCAAGAGAAGAATACATTTTGAAAGGCAAGAGGTGGTAAACAGTATCAAATTATTCTGAGATCAAGAAGGATGAAGACTGAGAAAAATACTGTGGACCTTGATAACCGGGAGGGCATTAGATGTCTTCAAGGAAGCATTTCAGCAGCTTGTGAGCTTTGGACATCAGATTTCAAGAAGTTATTTAGTGAGCTGAGCTGAGGAAATAAAGGCAAGGGTTTTTAATTGTGTTTTGAAGTGAGCATAAGGAGAGTTTCAGAACATAGAAGGATAATAGAATTCCTAGGGTTTGCTTTTTATTAAGCTACAGGATAGAACTATATTTTAAGATCAAGATAAAGGCATAAAGGCATGTGTGTGTTTATATATATGTGTGTGTATGCACCTTGGTACAATCCCCTGACACATATCCCGTGTGTGTGTGTGTGTGTGTGTGTGTGTGTGTGTGTGTGTGTGAAATAATTGTTAGATCAATATTTTACAAGAAACAAGAGGGGTTAGAGCTGATATCACAAGAGGACAATTGAGCCCTAGGAAGAAAAGAAACAAGACAGTCTTTCTCTGAGATAGAAGGAAGGAAGGATTAGAGAATGGTTAGGGATCAGTAGATAGGGAGAAAAGAATTTAGAGGATTTAGGTTAGATAACCTCCATTTTATCTATAAGTAATAGACTTTGGTACCTGAAACAGTGTGGAAGTTTGTGACATAGAGAAAATAGGAGAGATGATCTGGGATGGTCAGTAGCACAAGAGACAGCCTGGAAGTGAGACAGCGTACCTATGATGCAATTTTTCCATATTTGTTATATTCCCAATGATACCCATCAACCTATGAAGTGAATAGAGAAAGCAAGAAGTTGGGTTTTATAGAGAGCAGAACAGGGAGGGGATGGGGAATTGGAGGTGATGATGATTAAACTCAGACCCAGTAGGAGTGAATGAGAAAGACATTAAGAATAAGAAAGAGGTCTGGAAGTAGAAAGTGTGTGGCTAGCCTTTTGAGGGACAAAAGAGAAAAAAAGTATCAGAGCCTAAGGAGATATGGCATCAGAATTCTTGGAGATCATCACCATGAATGTTGAAGGAGTGTGAGACGAGAAAGGAAATGTCAAATTTATAATAGAGAAGACAAAGTCCTATAAAAAATGAAAAATTGGCTAGCTGAAGATGGCAAGGACATTTTTTTAAAGGAGAGATTTG
Organism: Callospermophilus lateralis; assembly: GCF_048772815.1. Taxonomy (NCBI): domain Eukaryota; kingdom Metazoa; phylum Chordata; class Mammalia; order Rodentia; family Sciuridae; genus Callospermophilus; species Callospermophilus lateralis. The sequence goes on from NC_135308.1 coordinate 111,447,082, forward strand.
GAAATATGGTTATCTAGCAATGGTCTGGAGGCGACTGTGGGGGACAAGGATGCTATTGACTTAATGCTCATCGGAGAGTTTAGAGTAACATCCACTTAATACACATTTAAACAGTTAGTATATAACAGATGCTGGGTTAGAGTTCATCTACATGGACAGACACAATCTATCCTTATGCACGTTACAACCTGGTGGGAAACTCACAAAACAGTTTAAATATACAATTATAAATCATGATAAGCTCTATGACAAAAGCAAGCATAATGCTCAAAACACCCTCATGTGGGTTATATTTATGCTCTAATAAATCAGCAGAGGGGAGCATGACTCACAACCTGGACAGTCCTTTTAAAACATGTTCCAGATCAGATTTGCCCTCTTTTCAGACTCTTCTTTCTGTTATACTTGGAGAAAACTCCAGATTCCTCGGCAAGGTCTAAAAGACCCCACAAGACCTTCTTCTTTACACCTCTCTAAACTCTTCTCTTCCTATTTCCTCCCCTTTCTTTCCCGCTCCAGCCACACTGGCTTCCTTTTTCAGGGATCTCTGGTGTCCTTCCTGCTGCACGTCCTGGACGCTGGCTCTCCCAGTGCCCTCCTGCACTAGCACCTCTGCCTTCTCTCAGCCTCCTCTCTTCTCTTCAGAGAGACCCTCATTAATCTCCCTGGCTAAGCTGTCTTTGACTCCTCCGTCCTGCTCTCCAAATCTCATTCATCAGTGAGACCCGTCATTTCGGCCTCTTCAACAGGCTCTCAACTCCACATCTCCTTTGCCATCGTTACTGTCTCTCCATATATCACTTCAAACTATCACCGTCTCTTGTCTGTGACAATAATTTCCAGTCTTATCCTAGAAGGCTGTTTAAGTTCAGCTGCCCATTTTCTAAGAAGCTAACAGGAAAAGTTTAAAACTGAGATGTCTGGTTCTGGATGAATGAATTTTAATCATGGCTACCAGTTTGTGTTTATTTATTTATTTATTTTTAAAAATTTACCATCTTTTTAAAAAATATTTATTTTTTAGTTGTAGGTGGACATAATATCTTCATTTTTATGTGGTGCTGAGATTTGAACCCAGTGCCTCATGTGTGCTAGGTGAGCGCTCTACCACTGAGCCACAACCCCAGACCCCACCCCCACCCACCCCTCCCACCCCACCACCACCCACCCCCCCAGCCCCAGTTTGTGTTTAGATGGGAGTAGTCCTACCCTGAACTTTCACCTCCCCAGCAGAGAGTGAACAAGGATTAAAAAACATATGCTCCTATTAATGTAGTTATATTCATTAGGTTTTAGCACATTAAGGCATTGGGTTGTCCAATGAAGAGGTTGTTCTAGGGATTTTGTAAAATTATGAGCATTCACGTCTAGCTTTACCACTTAGAAGCTTTGTGGACTTTGACTAGTGGTTTAGACTGCTGGAGCCTCAGTGTTGTAATAAACAAGATAGGAACAATGCCTGCTGTGCTAAGCAGTATGCCTTGGTCCACTCTGTATGTTGGATTAATGCTAACTCCTTCGTTTTGTTCTTCCTAGATTTTATTTAAGAGACAGGGATGTAAATCTCTCGGGTGATCTCAGGTGCTTCAAACAAGTGACCATCACTGGCACAGGGACTGTCCCATGTGGAAACTCCAAATTCAATTCACATGCCCTAGAAAACATGGGAACCTGAGGTTGGTAATTCTCAAACATCAAAGAACATTTTTCCTTGCTCACACTCTTACATCATGTTTATTTCTACATCTCAAAGAACCATACTATTTCAGAGCTGGAAGAGCTCTTAAAGGCAGAAATAATGCTGTGCTAGAATCAGGGATCAGGGTTCAAGTCCTGTGTGCACTAGTTATCAGTCCCCTGGCATCTTCCTGTCCTACCTGACTGAGCAGTTAAGCTTTTGGCAGGATGAATTAAGGGTTCCCTGGAGCATGCCTGAGTGTCAATAGGTGATTATTGTTTTGACCAGCCATTGATTTTGTTTCTTTTAATGTTTTTAGTCCTGCTTTTGTTCCTTTAAATAACAAGGGCAGGTTGTCAGTGTAAGAGGTAAAGGAGGTGCCTGGAGAAGTCAAGGGGTCTGAGGGAGGAAGGTAGTTGAGCTGTGGAGGCTGCATGATATCACCACCTCCTTTGCTCTCAAGAAACCTCAATGCAACTACATAACCCTGCAGTAATGTTGGAAATTGACTTGGGTCCTTTCAGAAGTCATGGTATGTGAAGTTAGCCTGCAGAATCGTTTCTAGTGAATTCAGGGCCCTTGAGAAATTTAATACAGTGCTTAACTGGAATGGCAAATTAACTAATATTTATGAAACAACCTTAAAATTGTGTGTGGCAATTAGCTGTAGGTTGTGATTCTTTGCTTCAATATTTTGACTTTGCAGATGAAAAATCTGAAGCTCAGAAAGTTTAAGTGATTTGGACAGTTGTATTTATCCCACTTCATGGAGATTTTATGAGGAGTCAGGGAGATGTGAGGCACTTAGTGTAGGCCCTGGTCCACTACTACCAACTATTGTTATTATTCTGCTTTTGCTGTGGATGCTGCTGCTGGTGGCTGAAGATCTAAGTGAGAGTGTATCTACTAACCCCCAGTCCAGTGCCCTTTTTTCTTATACCTTCCAACTGCCATATAATATTTATGTTCAAAATTGTTGTTGATCACAATATATTACCCAGTTCCAAAAATGTAAATTTGATGGCATAGATTATGATAAATCAGTCTGAAACAAGATTATGAAATTTTTAGAAATAAACCAAAAATCAATGTCTTGATTTAATTAAAGTTATTATCTCAACAAAAGTTAAGAATGGACTAGGATGTACAAATTAGATCCTTTATTTGAATATCTGGCAAACTCTATTACTCTTGTTTTATTTAAATTTTTGGTATGGAAGATTTAAGCCAGTTGTGCTTTGCCACTGAACCACATCCCTATCCCTTTTTATTTTTTATTTTCAGACACAGTCTCACTAAATTGCTTAGGGACTCCCTAAGTTTCTGAGGCTGGTCTTGAACTTGCAATCCTCCTGCCTCAGCCTCCCCGGTTGCTGGATTACAGACATGCACCATAGCATGGGGCTATATTATTCAATACCATACACTGAATTTGTATGAATTTTCAAACTAATTCAGACACTAAATTAGGCATTTACTTGGATCTGGTCTGGTAGTATATATTTGTGCTTATTTGTTCTTCATTCAGAAAATCCTTACTGATCACCTTTTACATAATAGGCACAGTTCTAGATAACTTCTAAATAATATTTTGTTTAGAAGGCATACACATGAAAGTCATGTGAATGATGATAAAACATCCTTTGAACAAGGGGAAAATGAGAGGTATTTAGATGAGGTCAAGTCAAAGAGCATTAAGAATTTTAATAGCTCTTGTATAGAGGAAGCTCTACGGGAATGCCTTGCAGGTAGTGATGATGGCCATGGACCAGGAATACAGGATATTGAAAGGCTATTGCAAGGCACGATGGCCTCACAGCTACATGTCTGCTATTTTCTTCACTGTAGTGGTCTTTCCGTATAAATCTTATCTCAGAAACATATCATCCAAGTTTGCACATTTACCTACTTCTAGTCCCTGCTCAATCCTTTATATATCTGTGAAGAAACTGCTCAAGATCCACTAAAGAACGCTTCGCATCTTCAGCTCTGGCCCCTTCTAATACTATTCATCAACCTTCCAGGGTCTTAAGGGGAAATTGCTTCCTATGATAGTTCCCATTGGAACTGGTCCCTGACCACTGTCTTCATTTTATGTGCTCTATTCTGTGAGTCATCCAAACTATAAATGTTAAATAATTGGCTTTTCTATTAGTTAAGCTTCTGTAGGGAAACAAAACAATAGAAAAATATCTCTCTCTCTCTCTCTCTCTCTCTCTCTCTCTATATATATATATATATATATATATATATATATATATATATATATATATATATCAATCATTCATTCTGCATCAATGCCCATATAAATAGCATGAATAATGCAGTGTATACATTTGTATGTCTGGCTTTTTTTGTTCAACCCCGGTTTTGAGATTTATCCATGTTGACATGTGTAGCAATAGTTCTTTCTTTTCAGTGTATGGTATTCCATTTTCTGAACAGTCCACAATTTTTTTTTAATCCACTTAACTATTGATGACATGTAGGTTGTTTCCAGGTTCATCCTATTATGAATTAGTTGTTAAAGCCATTCTTGTTCCTATCTTGTAATGGACAAATACATTTCTCTGGATATATACCTAGGAGTGGAACCATTGGGTCATAAGGCAAGCAGATTTTAGCTTTTGTAGATGCTTCCCAGTAGTTTTCAAAGAGGCTGTATTAATTTATATTCCTGCCAGCACAGCACAGGACTTCAGAGTTCCATTAACTTCATATCTTTGCAAACTTGATATTTTCAGAGTTTTTTATTTTAACAATTCTGATGGGCATGTGGTAGCAAGTCAGACCTGACAGATCCTCGATTTGCTTTCTCATTCCTCTCTTCCTCCACGGCGCTCTCTCTCTCTGCCTCTCTCTATCCCCTCCCCTCCTCTTTCCTTTCTTTCCGTTTGTGCCAGATGGCTATCAGCTCATTGCCAGTCTCTCCCCTTTCAAACTCTTTTCTGCATCTCAGTTAAATCGCCTAGAATTTCTCTTCCAGCAGAGTTCTGGGTTAGAATCTGGCAAAGAAAAACACTGCACAAGATTTGGCAAGTAGAGAGAAAAAAAAGCATTTGTTTTTGGTGGTAGCTGCAGGCAGACATGAGGGCAGTGAGTGACTGGAGATTTAGTGGCTTTTGGGACAGGTTTTGCAAACCACCTGCTTCGGTGCTGCAGGCAAGGAAGGTTGTCAGCAGGGGCTTCCTGTGATCCTCATCCCTTTAAGTGTCCTGAAGGCCAGTGGTGGTTCTTCCCCCTTGGCTCCCTAGAAGTTCAGATGGTTATAAATCCCTAATTATTAATATTTATAGTTCAACTCAAAATAACATTTTCTGAGTTCATTAGATTAGGCTAATTTTTGAAATACATCTCAGTGGGTTAATACAAGAAATTCATTTTTTTTAATTGATGTTGTAGTCTAATAGAGGTAAGGACATGTGTGTTGGAGGGGACAGAGACTCTGTTTAAAGGACAGAAGTGGATGGAAGTTCGATTGTGACTTCAGGGAGTCCTGGGCTTTAACATTAGCTGGGAAACAAAGAACAACATCCGAGTGATTTCATGCAGGCCTGGACTGGCCCCAACCCGTCCTCCCATACTCCCCTAGCCAATCATGAGAGCCAGCTAATTGCCAGAGGGGCTCCTTTTACTTCAGTCTAACCTTAGATGTTGGTTTTCCTCACAGTTCCGTTTATTATTTTTAATCCATTTTCTTTCTGCCCACTGGCCACAAAGCGTTCTTACCTCTTCTCAGCACAGATGCATGTTGGGTACCTCTGCTTCTTGAATGCCCTTTCCCCGTTTGTCCTGCTGGTGAGGGCACTTCAAGGCATGCAAGATACCTCCTTCTGGAAATTGTTCCTGTGTACCCATTGGCATCCCCACCACCAGCTCTTTATAAAACACTAACCCAATTGTAGTACGTACAGTGATTTTTCATATAGTTACTTGTTTAAGCATTTTCTTTCCTTATCAACAAAAGTTGTCCAAAACCAAGCAAGTTATGTGTTTTTTGTCCCCTATATTGACTTATCAATACATAGTAAATGCTCATTGAATGTTATTAAAATGAATTGATAACAGAAATATGGAAAAATTTGCATAACTGAACAATAGTTCTAGGCATTGTCTCAAATATGATATTGTCCTTATGAATATAAATTAAAGTCTCCAAGGTTTAGGAATGGCCATGGTTAGCATTTAATACATATTTGCAAAATGAATGAATTAAAAATAATCTATGGTTTGTATAAGGAATTTGTGTACTAAAAGAACTTCCCTATAATTTAATAGGGAATAACTTCCCTATAAATTCCCCTAGAATTTGCAATATTATATTCTTGTAGGTTTTTTTTTTTCCTGTGCAGTTGACTTTCATTACTATAGGTCATTGGCGTGATGCACATCCAATGCAGATCTTCCTACCTCACAGATTTCCTGCCATATTCATCTACTCTCGCTTGGGTTTAATCTTACCTCCTGTTTTCCTCTCTCCTCCTCCAAAGGTTCCTCCTGTCATCCTTCCTAGCTGAATTTATTGCCATCTTTATTGAGCTTCCAAGGCTGTGACAGCAAGAAGAGAGAAAGAAACAGGGGAAATCCATGGAGGGGCAGGCATCTTTCCTCTGTGAATGTCAATTCTTCAGCCCTCTTCTTCACCTTAGGCTGTGATTTTTAACAGATTTTTACAAGCACTGGCTTATATAGGCAAACATCACCAAGAAATATAACTGTGAAACAAACCATGTCTATAATTTGTCTAGACGCTATTATCCTTGCTCTGAATTAGTACTGGATTAATTTCCTAGTAAGTTGTCAGGAGCATTGCATTAAAGTGACGTCTTTGTAAGCAAATCAACTACCATTTTAATCTAGTTTTGCTAGCTCTTCTGCTTGGCCATGGGAGAGGACATATACAAAGAGATAAAATCAAGTAATTTGGTTGCAATAACTTCTCATCTATATATGAATTTAGTGTGTTGATGATTGTGCTTATGGAATAATTAATAGAAGTATATTTGCAAAAATCTGAGTAGGATGAATCCTACATCATATGCTTCCTGCTCACTGTCATTACTTCTCTGGTTTTACTTTCATGTTATCTTTAGATTCTTTTTTATTGTTTCTATGTGTATATGGGCACATCAATTCATTCATTAGATAAATATTTCACGGGGCACCTACTCTGTGTGGTTCTTATAACCTTTGGGTACATAATAGAGGAGGACAAAGTCCTTGCCCTCAAAGAACTTGCATTCCATTAGGAGAGGCAATAGACAAAGCCAATAAGTGCTCTCAAGAAAACAGTAAAGCAGATTAAATGATAAAAGGCTTAGGGGCTATTTTAGAAAAATGTCACCCCTGAGGAGGTGACATCTGGGTAAAGACTTGATTAAATAGGAATGATCCATGAAGAGAACCAACAAACAGCATTCTGGGATGCGTGTGCAGCAGTGTAGAGGCTGTAGGTCAGGGATGAACTCAGTGGAACAGATGCAAGGCCTGTGTGGCTCGAGGTGAGTGAACATTCACTGACTTGAATGTGCATAACTTTTTACTTTGCCTGATCTTTCACATCGGTTATTGACCTTACTTGTGCCTCATAACAAAATAGTTATTACTGATTTCACTTTATACATGAGAAAAACTAAACCTCAAAATTCAACCAATGACTTTTCCAGAGAGATTAGCTTCCTAGACTTTAGACTTTAAATCAAGTACTGTTCCCATACTTCAGAGAATGCTATTACAAATGACCTGTGCTATGATGCATCAGTTTCACCCGAAATCACAAATGACCTTTTTTTTTTTTTTGCTCTGGACTATCTTTAGGATACTGGAAATTCTGTAAAATAATTTTAAGGAAAAAGCGACACAGAAGGATCAGTAGCTAAAATGAGCTGTCGTACCCAAAACATTGATATAGTGACAGAGTAGAGGGCTCTGCCTTCTTACCAGAGTTTTCTGGAGCAGTGGAATAATCTTTAGGACATAATCCTGTCAAAGGACAAAGCTTCCAGAAGGTTAGGACAGATTTTCCCAAGTAGAATTAAGGAGCTGGTCTCCTCTACTCACAATGACAACATATGTGTACCTGGCCTGGAAAGGAATCTCAGGGAAATATCCAGAATGGGGCATAGAGACGCTGCTGCTCACATTGATTCTCAGAGAACTAGAGAGCAGGATGAGTTTTTAGAAATCACTGGATTTACATCCTCTCCCCTCCTACTTGTTAATGATGGAGGCCAACACACAGGGGATACCCCATGCAGACAGACTGGGTGATGGCTGGGGTTATTCCTTCATAAAGCACTCATTGAGCACATATGTCAAACGCTGCGAGGAGTGCTGGGGAAGAAGAAGACATAGTCCTTCCATTGATGAAGGTCGGGATCTAGAGGAAAACCAAACACATAATTATCGTACAGTAAAACTGTCATGGAGGAGTCATCCATAGGGCAGCATGGAAGAAGAGCCAGGAGGAAACTTGCCCCCAAGCTGTGCTGCCTTGTTTCTGTTGAAGGAAATGCCCACTTGCTGGAAAGTTCTCTCATCGGTGTGTTTTAGGTGACTTACGAAGAGTTGAATGATTTCTGGGAGGTCTTTGGCTAGCCATCTGCTTATCATAAAAATGGTATTCTAGTTTAGTAAATGTAAATTTATGGGACTTATTGTGGTAAAATCAGAAATGAGCTACCAGTGAATAGTTAAAATTTTCCAATTTTGCTGCCAATAGTGGTATATGCCTATAATCTCAGTGACTCAGGAGGCTGAGGCAGGAGGATCACAAGTTTTAGGCCAGTCTCAACAACTTAGCGAGACCCTATCTAAAAATGAAAAATAAAAAGTGCTGGGGATGTAGCTCATTGATAAGTTGAACTCCCAGTAACCCACCCCCCCCCCAAAAAAAAGTTTCCACTTTGGGTAATATTTATGTATAAAGTAGACATGGGTATGTGAAATGTTTTTTTTTGAATAAGAGGATTGGACAGATAATTTTTAGATATTTATTTTAACTGTATGATTTTTTTTATCATTGTAATAAACTCTTAGAGGCAAGGTAAGGATTGTATTTCTTAAAGTCTAATTTATTGAGTATGAGCAGAACTTAATGCTTATTAAATAAAATTTCTCTCCAATTTTTCACAAATATTTATAAATAAGTTTCCCTCTGATGAGATTCACATACCAACACCTCAGAGGATGAAAATTTCAGCCCCCTCACCATGTATGTTCTAAATGTACTTACGCTGAAGTTCCTCAAAGATTTATCTTCCTGTTCCATAACCTCTCAGCTCCTGCCTTATTCTCTCATTTTTCACCTTACTCTTCCAACTTGACCCTCCATGGGTCATCTGAGTGACTTCCTAGGCTTTCCTGTGCCAAGATGCAGGTTCTGTGACAGCCCACCTTGTAACACAATCCAGACTTTCCAAGCCTGAATCTGTCCCCATAGTGAATGGCAGATCATCTAGCCAGGTTCTGCTCACCTCTATCAGGTCAGTTTCAAGTTTTGCCATAACATCACGTTTTTGTCAGCCTTTTCACTGCTGTGAGTAAAAGACCTGATGAAAACAATTAGAGGAGGAATGGTTTATTTTGTGGCTCACAATTTCAGAGGTCTCAGTCCATAGACAGCCAACTGCTCTTGTTAGGGCTCGAGTGAGGCTGAAAATCATGGCAGAATAGTGTGACAGAGGGAAGCAGCTCACGTGATGATCAGAGAGCAGTGAGAGAGAGAAACTCCATGCAAGATAAAAATATATATACCCCAAAGTCATGTCCCCCAGCCACACCCTACCAGCCATTAGGACATTAATACACTGTTTGAATTTAGACTATCATAAACCCATTATTTCTCCTCCAACCCTTCTTGTGTTATCTCACACATGAGCTTTTGGGGGAGACCTAATATCTAAACCATAACACACTAACAAGGACAGAGTAGAGTAACTATTATTTTTATTATAAAATCATCTGGAGACCGTGGAAAAGGAATGGAGACAGCATTGCAATTAACTGATGGCATGACCACTGGGTGAGCTATCTTGTTGTGTCCTAACAACTAAACTGGCCACTGTTATGAAGTGAAAAATTGTCTCCAAGCTGAGAAATGTTTCAGTTGAATACATATACAGTTGATCCTCATTATTTGCAAAATAGTGTTTGTGAATTTGCCTACTTGCTGAATTTTTTTTTGTAACCTCAAAATCAATACTTACAGTGCTTCTGTGATCATTGGAGGACACATGCAGAGCAGTAAATAATTTAGGTCACCTGATGAACATTCCCAGCTGAGGTCAAACAAGGTTATGCTCTGCCTTCTTGATTTCGCTCTCATACTGTAAGCAAGTTGCCTTTGCGGAGTCTATTTAGTAAGTACACTTTTTCATGTTTGTTTTTGTTTGTGATTTCAGTGTTTAGGGAGGCCCCCAAATGCAGTGTTGAAGTGTTGTCTATTGTTCTTAATCGCAAGAAGGCTTTGACAAGTCTTACAGAGAAAATATTGTGCTAAGAAAACTTCATTCAGGCACGAGTTATAGTGCTGTTGGCTGTGAGTCCAATGTTAATGAATTAACAATATGTATTAAATAAGATGTCTTTAAACAGAGACACACATAAAATAAGGTTGACAAAATGTGGCTAGACATTTGCAGGATCCTCACCCTGAATTTCCCCCAGGAGCAATGGTTCAGTATTTGCTAATTCAGTGTTTGTGGCAACTTTATAGAACATCAGTAGAATGAATAATGAGAATTGACTGGTTTTTATTAGAACCTAAAAGGAGTAATTTATAAGTCTATTTACAATCACATTAAGCACATTCTGGAAAGAAAATAGTAAAATTTAGACAATCCTCTCTAATGAATAAGGTAAACAAATACAGTCACACGTCACTTAATGATAAACTATGAAAACTGCCATGTCAGTAGGCAATATAATCTTACTGGGCCACTGTCATGTATGCGGTCCGTCATTGATTATAATGTCATTATGTAGCACGTAACTGTACAATTTCTTATAAGATAAAATAACCATTTGCAACTAGTTACAGCCTACTTACCTTCATCCAATTTATTTTCTTTGTTCGCAAACAATGTTAAATTTCAAGGCAAGGAGGAAAAGATGGCCACTGTTTAATCAAACCCTGCTTTGTTGAGAACCAAGCCATGCCACTTAGGTAGGGCTTTGTGAAACATTCATAATTCATAGAAGGGGCCATCGGAAAGCATTTCCTAGAATTGTCACAAAATTCTGTCAGCTCCTGCCGTGATGAAAAAGTACAGTCTTGTGAATATGATTAAGGTGCACTGGAATCTGAGGAAACCAGCAATAGCTGCTCCGGCTCTCTTCATGCTCTTGGACTGTAGTCTCTGGAAGAAAGTCGGTTCTGACAGATGATTTCATGGCATTTTACTCAGTGTGGGATGTATTTTAGAAGCAGTGCATCAAAACCTTGACCTTTGCTTCATTTTTTTTCCCCTTTATTGTTGATTTGGAAGATTAGAGGTATTCTAAAACCTTTTTCTGCATGTCTTCTCACACAGGCAGCACAAAGGATTTGGAAAGAATTTGACACACATTGTGGAAGCATAAATTAGCCAAGGGGAGGATATTTGCAAATTGCTCTCCCCTTTATAATTTCATCTCATTAGGGAAGAAGGGACAGGTGGGTGTTACTAGCAGTCACAGATCGGAGAATTGCATTTTCTTTCTAGAACAGTGAGGATCCTTTTGGTATGAAATCTCCTTCTGAGAAGACTATGCAGGTTTTTATTATGCATAAAAATCCTCCTCTGATGTTTTTTTTCTTGTTTACAGAAAATGTATAAGCCCAAATTAGAAACTGCTTAGCTTTTACATTTTATTGATATCTTACCTTTAGAGGAAAAAAAAAACTGAAGGAATTCATAATGCAAGTTTTATTTCCTTGATGGATTCAGATCACATGGTCTGAAGTAGATCTGTAAAATATACTTCTTTCGTCACTGATGTCTAGTGTATCTGATTGATAGAGGATAAAGGCATGTGGTCCAGGAATTGCAAATATGGAGGGCAAATCATTTCAATATGCAATAGTTATAATGATAATGAGCATCTATAGTCATTTGCTATGTTCTTATATGTCATGTTATTTCATTCTTATGGCAGCCCCATGTGGGTATGAGTAAAGAAGTATTTAGTTAGTGCTTTCTTTGAACAATTATTTCTAAGTTTTTTTTTTGTGTGTGTGTGTGTGGTAAAACATTCGTAACATAAAATTTACCACTTTCACCATTTTGAGTGTAGAGTGGTTCTAATCACACCATTATTCAGTTCTAGAATTTTTTTTTTTTGTCTTTCCAAATGGAACTTAGTACTCATTAAATAATAACTCCCCGTTCTCCTTTCCTCCTGCCTTCTGGTAACCTCTATTCTATTTCCTGTCTCTATGGATTTTCTTACTCTACATAACTCACATAAGTGGAATCATAAAATATTTATTCTTTTATGACTTGCTTAATTCACTTAGCATGATGTTTCTAAGGTTCATCTATGTTGTTGCATGTATCAGAATTTCATTCATTTTTTAAAATTGAATGAAAAATTAATTTTTCAGGATCACTAGTGTTCCAGATGTCATTTGAGACTGAGATTCTTACTGGACAATGTGGGTGCTTTCTCTTCTCCAGGGGTCTCCACAGTCTGGAATTTCAATCATTTCACCTGGACTCCTGGTTTCCAGACAGAATCACATCTTTTCCTTTTTTAAACCCAAACTCAAAACTCAAGCTATTACTCTTTGGGAAATGTTACAAATATGTAATTACTAATAATCTATGCTAATTACTACAACTAGCACACCCAAGCGTGCTGTGAAATAGTATACTAGTGAGGACCTTCACTCGTACATTGAAGGGGGTGTTTAATGGCTTGACATGCAGAGGACAGCCATTTTTAATTTATACTCATCAGGTAGTGATGTTTTCTTCCAATAATAAGTCAAACTTCCCTTTCTTTGCAGGATAAGGGAAAACACAAAAGTAAACCAAAAATGTTGTTCCCATGATTAATGAAGCAAACAACTAACAAGTTTGGGTGTGTATGAGAAGAACAAATCTTCAGAGAATCCAAAAAATAAAGCCTATCTATTTGCACAAATTTACAAGCGGACATTAAAAGCAGACTGGATAGAAGGATGCAGTGGCCATATAGAAAACAAGATAGAGAATACAAGTGTACAAGCATAAGACAAGAAATATCCTGGAAGGACCAGAAGAGGATTCTCTTAACCACAATGACTGAGTTTTCATACAAGTTCCTAGTATATGAAAAGTAGAATTTCATTGCAGAATACTACTCTGATATTCTCAGGCTCTTATACTAATCCAGGTTTATTGACTATTTGGAAAGTGTATTTTAATTCTGTAGGATTAACTCAGTAATTCTACACATATTTTGCTGTTTGGAAAGTCCAAAGTTAAATTTAACTCCTCTAGGTCTGTGACATTTAGACCTTAGTGAGCATATGAATCACTTGGAGGGCTTGTTAAAACCCAGATTGTTGGGCTCCAGCCACAGAGTTTCTGGCTCAGTAGTAGGTCTGGAGTGGAGCCTGAAATTTGCATTTATGAGAAGTCCCAGGTGATGCTGAAATTTGCTTGTCTGGGGACCAAATTTTAAGAACTATTGGGTATACTTAGGTGTATGTAGATAGCTGGATCATACGAATTCATGTTCTGTTAAGATTATGATAAGCAAACTATTAAGTCAGTTTGCCTTCTAACAGACTTCATTGTTACCATGGACATCTAAACCACTGTCAGTCTCTCCTGAAATCTAACAGCCTCCAAATTGATAGTAAACTTTGATCTTGCCTTCCTCTGATTTATTCTTCACAAAGCAGCCAGGGTTACCTTTTAAAGTCCAAATCAGATCATCCTACCTTTTTGCTTAAAGCTCTTCACTTTTCTTAGCAGGTACTGCAAAATGCTCAATCTTTATACACTGGCAATTTGGGGGCCTCTGACCATCTTTTCCATCGTTATTCCATCTCTTGCCTCCCTCCTTCTGATTCACTAAACTTCAGTCACACTTTCATTTTTTCAGCTCCTTGAGACACACTGAAATTTTCTCCATTAGAATTTTTGAAGCCCTCCCTGCCAATGATCTTTGCTGCTACAAACTCTCCCTGTCTACTCTGTGATTAGTTCTCTTTTGACGTCTTTCTAGATGTCAACTTAAGCATTATCTCAGAGACATCTTTTCTGATCATCTGCGTTTAAAGTATGTTTCTTCTTTTATATTGTTTCTTTTTGTACTCTATAATTTTCCTCCTAGTCTTCATTCTAATTGTAATTGCATACTTATTTTTTTAGTTGATCATCACTGGGCTCTAACCAGCTTGAGAATGGGACCCTCAGTAAGTACCTAAGAGACAGCAGATGTTAAATTTGTTCAATTGCTGGAAGCGCAGGAGCAGGTAAGCTGTTTGGGAATGTGATGTTTATTCTCTGGATTCTACTTGAGTAAGGAATGCATCAATTGGGGCCTTGCTATTTCAATCAATGCTGCATAGTACCTCTGCTCTGAGTTCCTTAATTCCATTTTTGATTGCTAAAACTTTTGGTGTCCTGCATCACAATGGTTAGTGTTTTAGCCAGATGATGATGATGATGATGATTTGCTGTGACTAAAAGGACCCAACCAGAACAATTGTAGAGGAGGAAAAGTTTATTTGAGGGCTCACAGTTTTAGAGGTATCAGTCCATAGAAGGCAACTCCATTTCTCAGGGCTCCAGGTGAGGCTGAACGTCATGAAGGAAGAGTGTGGCAGAGGGAAACAGCTCACATGGTGATCAGAAAGGAGAAAGAGAGAGAGAGAGAGAGAGAGAGAGAGGGAGGAGACTGTATTGGCCAGATACAAATATATACCCCCAAGCCACGCCCCAATTCCCTTCTCCTCCAGCCACACCCTACCACTTCAGTTACCACTTAGTTAATCCCTATCAGGGGATTAATTCACTGATTGGGTTAGGACTCTCACAACCCAATCATTTCTCCTCTGAACTTTCTTGCATTGTCTACATGTGAGATTTTGAGGGACACCTCACATCCAAACCATAACAGTTAGTGACTAAACCATAAGCCTTGGCATCATTGTTCCTCTTCTATCCTAGTGATATTAGAAAAAGCTTCCCAAGAGAGCTGTCCAATAAACTGAAGACTAGAAATGTTTTGATTAGATAATTATAGTACTCCCTCTTCATCCACAGTTTCAGTTACCCTTAGTCAACTATGATCCAAAAATATTAAATGAAGAAAATTCAGAAATAAATATAGATTTTTGAATTGCCCATTGTTCTGATTGTCATGATGAAATTTCACACCATATCACACCATCCTGTCTGGAATGTGACTCATTCTCTGTCTAGTGTATCCATTCGATACATATCATGCACCCTTTGGTCACTAAGTGGCCATCTTAGTTATCAGATCAACTGTCATGGTATCTCAATGTTGTGTTCAAGTGACCCTTATTTTACTTGGTAATGGTCCCAAAGCACCAGAGTAGCAATGCTGGCCATTTGTATATACTGAAGAGAAACTAGCAAGTGCTTCCATTAAGTGAAAAGGTAGAAGTTCTTAATAAGGAAAGAAAAAAGATCATATGCTCATGTTGCTAATATCTATGGTAAGAATGAAACTTCTGTCTGTGAAATTGAGAGGAATCAAAGAGAAATTCATGCTAGTTTTGCTTTAGTACCTCAAACTGTGAAAGTTACAGCCACAGTGAGTGGTGGTAAGTATAGGAAAGAATATGTAAATATATGTATCTCTCAGTCTGGGCATCCACTGTGGATCTCAGAATGCACCTTTTTCAGATATGGATGCCCTAGAGTGTCCCAGATCAACAGAAGGTCCTTTGGCAGTCTAAGTTACATCAGAAACCATATTTGGAGATTGCATTTAGTTTAGGAGGAGGGGAAATTGGATACTACTCAGTAGAAGGCAGCCAGTATAGTCCAGAATTGGGGAAGTCTGTCACAGGAACAGCACTGAATGAACTGGGGAGAGACCCGTGGAAGAAGAAGCTGCCATCTTGGAGAAGAATGAAGATTATTCTCACTTGTCTCAGGGGGAATGATAAACTTCAGACAGAAGATACAGAGAAGTAGATTTGGGGTAGATTCCAGTAAGTAAGCTGTGGAAAAAGAGGATGGATTTACATTGTGAGGGGGTGGAACTCTCTCATCATTGGGAGTGTTCAGACAGAAACAGTAAAGAGGGTGGGAGGGGTAGAGAGAATTAACATTTACTGTGAGCCTATATAATTATATGGTATTTTCTTGTCAGCAGACTCTTTCAAACTTTTAACATCTCACTGGGAGGGGGGCTATTTTGAGAAGTTTTTTGAGTTGGAGGTGGTGTTGAGATGCTCCTGGGATACATCGGAAGAGCAGTAGATGGTCATGATTCGGCTGTTTAACGAGCTTTTATTTTTTACATTTTAAATTTTATATGTAAATTTTTATATTTTACATTTTATTTTTAATTCAAATTGAAGGGTTATCTCAATATTTCAAGATCACAGAAACAAGGTGAAGAAGATTTCTAGGGAGACTGATTTAGGAAAGGAAACAATGTGAGATGAGGTAACTGCCAGGGGAGAGAAATTTGGAGGGAAGAAGAAAGATGCTTAGTGGGGAGTTGATGACGTCTGTGCTACAGAGTGTACAGCATGAAACCTTTTTTCTCTCCATCTCCCCATATAATTTCTGCAAAATATACATTTCTCTACTAATGAACTGTGGCTTTGGCTACATTTTTTGGAAACCAGTAGGCACTGAACGTGGTCCTAAAATTGATTCAGAGCCACCATGGAAAAAGAACACATCTGTGTTACCCATCTCAACAAATTCTCATGGCAACAGGATACAGTGGGCAAACACTGTCTCCATTTAAGATGAGAAAATTGAGGTAT
The DNA here is from genome assembly GCF_048772815.1 of Callospermophilus lateralis. Taxonomy (NCBI): domain Eukaryota; kingdom Metazoa; phylum Chordata; class Mammalia; order Rodentia; family Sciuridae; genus Callospermophilus; species Callospermophilus lateralis. The sequence goes on from NC_135308.1 coordinate 111,463,710, forward strand.
GGAGAAGCCTAAGTCACTTTTTCTAAATTACTAGATGATTTATCTGATTTCTATTATATCAGAGGCAACTATAAAGAAATTACTTAGGCTAGACTACTTCCAATATCTTTTTTTTTCTTTTTCTTAAAATTTCATGGAATAGAAAAGAGCTTTCTACGTGTCAATTCTCTTATAGTACAAGAACAAAGAGCTATAGTACTGATGTGGATAGAACATTCAAAGTAGTTATTTCCTCGGCCTGGGTGCTGTAGACAGGCTGACTTTCTGGAGAACAGTTGTTATACATGGCTCTGTATAAGGACCTAAAACTGGATTTACTACTCTGCTGTTGCTATCTTGAAACTCTTCATAATTTTTAATCATTTTTAAATTAGGAGCCTGCACTTTCATTTGCAATGAGCCTTGTAAATTATGTAGGTGGTCCTGGCTACGGTCAAAGGAATTTTAGTCACCTAGTACTGATACATATCCAAAGAGCCTGATCATGTTTTAGGGGCCACCAATCTTGATCTTGGAAGGGACCTTGGCACCTTACTCTATCTAGTAGTTCTTACTATTCTTTATATACCAGGATCACCTGAAGAACTTTTGAACAATATGTGTATCTGTGTCCCAGCCCTAGAGATTTCATATTTAATTGGTCTGGAGTGAGACACCACAGTTTTAAACAGTTCTCCAGCTGCTTCTGAGAACCACTGACTTAATTCATTGGTCCCTACTATTGTACAGTTAACTGTTACACTTCATTGATTCACTGAGTAAATATCTAATAAAGCTCTATTATATGTGAGATGCTTAACCACTGAACCACATCACCAGCCATTTTTAATTCTTTATTTTGAGTCAGAGTATGGCTAAGTTGCTTATGGCCTCACTAAGTTGCTGAGGCTGGCTTTGAACTTGGGATCCTCCTGCCTCAGCCTCTTGAGCTGCTGGGATTACAGGCATGACCCAAAGTGCCCATCATAAAGTTTTGCTGATCACAGAAGGATAAATAAACCAAGGTGATTGCAGTCAACAATCTAATAATAGAATAGATTGTGAAATTGTTTTGACTACCCATCTACCCTGCTGGTTTTCTATGGATGTCTCTGGTCTCTTTCCAGGCTCTGAACACTGAGTCTTTAGCATCTTCACACAATCTCCTTCCTCTTGAAAATCGGAAGGCTTTAAACAATGTAACATTTTTTTTTTTCCTTCTTGACACATCCCTGCCTTTAGGTAGTACTAATGAAAGAATTGGCATATACATTAATAAAGTACCAGTACAGGAGCAAAATTTATTTATTTATTTTGCAATAAGCTGTCCTAAAGTTTATAGTCATGTTTAGAAGCAAAGCCTACATATTACATCTTCTATAGGTCCCATCCCCATCACCACCTGGGATGTGCTTCACATTTTGGATACTTTGTTTAGTCTTGTTTTCTTTGGTATAAAGCCAGCAGACTGTGCCATAAATGTGTAGTGTGGGAGGCCTCTATTTTAAATCTCAAAAGGAATGTTTATTGTTAACGTTTGGGAGGAAAGGGAATAAGGAATTAAATCTTTTTTTTTTTTTTTTTTCATTGTTGAGGGGGAAGAAATAATTCTTAATGTAATGTTTCTCTTGCCTGGGAATATATTTTTTTTTTTTGTCTAGAAGACATGAAAGGCTCTTGTACTCCAAAACCAATGGCAGATCTTTTTAGAAACTCATCATCATGTCTTCCTGGTTCCAAGTTCACTGAACCCTATAGTAGTTCAAGAGGAGTTCCCATACTCTGCTGAGAACCTTCTGCCTCAAACACAAGTAATATGGTGGAAGTCACAGATTCTTTACAAAGTACACGTAGAGCTCTAAAGGTTTTGCTTTACTCTTGGTCCATGCAAGGAGTGAACCTGTAATTTTCTGGCTTTGGAAGAAGAGTAAATATCTGCTCTTCTTAGTTACCTTTTTTCACTTGGTGTCTTTCTGTATGGTCTGTGTTAGATACTCTAATCCTTGCTGGGGAAACGCTACCACACCTGACAGTAGGACTAAGTCCCCTGCCCTGCCCCACCCTTCATCCATGGTTGTTTAGCTCTCCTAACTCAGTGTGGATTCTAGAAAGGAGGGTGGGGCACTTAGCCCTAAAGGACAGCCAAAGGCAATATCCAGCTTTGTGTGGTCTGTAGCACATACAACTTTGTGACTTTTTTTTAAGAAAAAGAAGACAAAATTATGAATTAAAAATTAGGTAAATAATTGAAAAAAAGGATTCACAATGAATTATTAGAGTCTTAGCAATCTAGACTTTCTTTACATCTTTATAAGTAATTTATCAGAAATGCTTACATTGAAATGCTTCCCAATTACCACCTGGCTTCTCACCATTTAGAACATTCTGCACTTCTCAGCTACCCCCAGTGCTCATGGAAGCTGAACAGATACAGGCACCTGAGGCAGAAGTTTGCTTAAGTTCAGGGGAAGTATTTCAATCCCATCCTTTCCTGCTTATCAGTCAGAGGCAAGAGTTGCTTCATGCTGGGTTATTGACAAGGTGGCTCTTGTCAACTGAAGAAGGACTACTGTCTGTTAGAGACAAACCAGTCACCTTTCATAAGAAGAAAAACTATTTTTCCTCTTAGTGGAACTCTGATTTTACCACTTTTTTAACATAAGTTTCAGTATCATCCTGTTTGTCCTGGTACTGGTTTAGATTATAAGAGTTTGTTGTAGCTTTTAGTGACATTTTCACTGCCACACAGATGGAGAACCAGCTACTTCTTGTTCCACAATGAGCTACTAAAAGAAGAATGTTCCACAATCTCTTCTTCCCACACATGTGCCTCTGATTCAGAGAACAAGTGTGTGTTGGAAAGATATGGTGTTCACAGATGTCCTCTGCAAAGATTGTGCCCATCACAGACATTCTGGTAACATGAACCAGCACACACATACCATCAGAGTGCTCTGAAATGGCTTCTAGAATGTGAGTGTGATCAGACGTTGTGATATACCGAATGCTGAGGAAATTCATCCTGGCCAAGTGAATCCTGTGAAGCCTGAAAGGAAGAAAAGACATGCTCTCAAATATTTATTTATTTTTTGCCAAACCATAGTAAATCTAGAGCTTGTTCTCTTTAAACATGGCAAGACTGTAGCATCCAAGATTCATTTCACACCCAAATTCTCTGGGGCTTAGTGATGGTGAGAAAGACTATTAGGTTAACAAGAACATCAAATGGATAGAATAATCTCTGATTTCTCTCTCTCAGTGGAGGTTCTGTTTTGAGTCTGCTGGAGTCAAACAATTACTTGGTATTGTTCTGAATTGGATCAGACAAGTCTTTTCATGTGAGCTTTGCTGCATCTTCTGTTTTCAGCTTTCACAGACCACTCTGGGTTTTTGGAGGGGAGGAAGAAAAAGAGAAAATTACCCACAGTATCCAGAAGCAAAAGGAAAGGAAATGAGAGGAAGGTGGAGAGGATGGAATTTCAAGGAGGGCCCAGGGCATCGGAACTTAAAGAGCCATTGGCTCCCAAAGCAGATGTGTCTAGCTCTGGCAAGCATCTGGAAACTTAACCTCTGTACCACACCCCTGCTCCACCACTGTTCCACCACAAGTCAAAGTAATTTGAGAAGCTCTTCATCTTTTGCAGAGCAGTATCTTGCTTAATGTTTGTAAGCTCTATACCTTGAACTTTTTTTTTTTAACTTTTGGAAAAGAAAACAAAGTATCCAAAATATGCCAGAAAAAAAAATATGCTTTTAAAAGACACAAAAAAGTAATAACAAACATGAAAAAGACATTTTGAATGTGAGATCCTGAGGGGAACAATCATTACTATGAACAAAGTTAGGAGAAGTGAAGGTACGATTTGCTTTCATGAAGATCTACTGTTTAATACATGTTCTCTGAGCCACATGGACCACTCTGAGTCCTGCATATTCATCACAGCTCTCTCAGGTAGAAGCTATTGTTTTAGTTGAATCATTTCCCCCCCAATTCATGTCCACTTGGTACCTCAGAATATGACCTTTGCACATCATAGAGGCTCTTTGCCAATGTCATCATGTCACCAATGACTGATGTCCTTCTAAGAAGATGGAGATTTGGACAAAGACACAGAAAGCATGTCATGAGAAGATAGAGACCTAAGGGAGAAGACCTATGGAGGTGGAGGCAGAGGAGATGTGAGTCATGCTCTTCAAGCTAAAGATGTCAAGGATTGCTGGCAGAAGTCAGAAGAGGCAAGCTTTTAGAGAGAAAATGGTGCGGAGGGAAACTTCCTGTCTGACTTGTAGCTTGTGAGAGAAAAATCTCTATTAAAATAAGTCACCCAGTCTGTATTAACTGATTATGTCAGCTCCAGGAAAGTAACCCATAGATGAAGTGCCTCTGGCTCTGAAGGTCTTGCTGAAGATCCTGTAGAGACCCTGGTGAAATGGCCACACAGGTGGACCTTTTCCTGGACAAGGAAGCTGTGCATTGAAGCCTGCAGGGCCAATCGTGGGACATGACTAGATTGATAATTGACAGACTTGGTTTTGTCCCTCTGGGCAGATCCATGGGATGAGGGTTGGGGGAGAGGGAGAGAGAGAGAGGTGTATTAAGACTGAAAGGTGTAAAGATGACCATAAACTCATAAACTGCAGGAGCAAAATTTATATATGTATTTATTTTTATCCTCACTTCATCCTAAAAAGGATTTAGAGTTCCTTTCATGGATGCAAACAATAGAGCAAGATGAAATAAATTTAAAAAATAAAAAAAATGAAACAAAGGGAAGAAGAGTGGTAGGAAGCAGCAGCAATAAACACACATGACATGGTGCCTTCCTTCCTCTTCTCCACCCCCAGCTGAGAAGACAGACCCTCTTGGCATGAGCAAGGAATTTCAGGACAAGTTAATTCCATGTCTGATTTTTCTCTAATTTGTGTAAATTCAATGAAAATTTCAGGCTGTTGCTTCAAGTAGAAATGAGCTCTAATTATCCCTCTGATTTTCATATCATTTTCAATAAGTCAGCATTGCTGCTAGACTTGATCAACTGAAAAACCGGGGAGGAAATCTTAACATTTTCTGTGCCTTCCACATCCTTTCAAACATGCTTTTGAAGTGTCTTAAAATCATTGTCTTTGGAGCATTTGTTTGTGTGGAGAAAAAAAGGAGAGGATCTGGAATGGTTTTGCATACTGTTGTATGTGATTTATCAAACCATGCATGCAGACTTCTCATCAGAGCAGAGACAAAGCTGTCTAAGCCAGCATGGGAGTTATTGTTTGATTTGATATTGAGCTTTCGGTGTTCATTGGCCATCTTTGGCCTCCGATGAAAAATTTATCCTGCCATGCCAAAGGGAGAAACAATGTGAATAAACACTGTAAATACCTTTGTAGGAGGCTATTCTCTAAAAGAATTCAGTATTGCTCTCTGCATGGGGCATCACCTGATGAATAAAACCATCATTTGGGGACTAACTGTATGTAAAGTACTTTCTGTTGAACGGTGCTGTGGAGATTGGAACCACTAGTCATATTTCAAATATTAGACACATAAAGTGTGTGTTTTTTTTCCCCCAAGAAAATTCTATTCACTCAGCTTTATATATTCTTGGAAAGAAATTAACTCTTTATATGGAAAATAGTTTAGGAATTAAAGTCAAGGAAAATATTCTGTTCTTAGATATGTGCTTTCTCTGATATAATTGCACACTGAAAGAACAATATAGTAGACAAATTACTGATTAATTAATTAATTAATTAAAAGGGACCCTTTGGGACTTGAAAACAAATTTCTTACAACAAGCAAATGTACCTCTTAAGGTTATTTAGTCCGTTTACCGTTGAAGTTAATTAAGCAATGACCCAGGCTTTTCACAGAGTAATTACTCTTGATAAAAAATTAACTATGGTCTTCTAGTGAAGATGGCACACACGACAAGTGGTAGTGGGTGGTGGGACCTCACCCAGGATGCTGCGTTCTGGTGTGACGGCTCCTGTAGATGGCAGTGCAGTACTTCCACAAAGGATCCGACTGGCTGTTCCCTGGCTGTGGAAGAGGGACTGCAAAGGATGAAAGCTGCAGCCTGAGCAGGCTTGCCCTCCAGCCAGCAATTTAACTAAGTTGCTGGTTCGCTACTCGATTTCATAGTCGCCCTCAAATTAATCTTTTCTGAACTCAGCAAAAGTACAAACTGTTCCTTCGTACACTCCAAATTGTCCTTTTGGTGAAGTAGATTTTATTTTTTATGCCTTATATATATTTTTTGCATTTCAGAGTTATTTAGAGAGGGAGATCTGACTTAAACATTCCTTTTCTTCAATTGCTAAAGCAATTAGCTTAGCTGCTTAGCATTCTTTAAGAAAGAATGAAAATCTCCTAAATTGAGATGATCATAAACTAGATTTATCATACAAATCAACACAGCATGATCCAAAATAAAAAATCTGCTTCTGTAAGCTCATAGCCAGATTTCCATGATTCTCAATCGCCTGTTTTCTCTTGTTCTGATTGTTATCCTTACTTCTTTTTTTCCTTAAACCTTTTTGTCCTCTACTGTGCTCAGAGGACCTGGATGCCCAGAACTTGAAAACAATCTCGAATTAGCAGATCTAGGTAATTTATAATGATCTGAATATACAATGCCAATCATTTTCCTAATTGTTTTGACCCTTGCAATTGGATCCAGGTGATGTTCTAGTATAGAGTTATGGTGATTCTGAAAGCATTTGTGGGGGTGTGCCAGTCATTTCAGATTGAATTTTCCTCTCCCACCTCCCAAATTCCCCATTCTTTCCTCAGTGAAAAGAAACACTGCAAACAGTGTTAACTTCACAGTTTTCATGACAGACTTGCCACATTAACAGAGATAAGTTCCAGTGGATTGGAATATCTGTTGTAACTGTAAGAAGGGCTTTCCTCCCATAACTTTTACTCCATAGCCACAGAACGCATATATATCAAGAAGTTTAGATATGAATGATGCATAGGAGTCTGTTGTTGATATAATTGGTATGGAAATTTGTAGATAAGACCCTTCATATAATAAGCAATGAAAACATTTTTGTTGAATAAATGAAAGTAAAAATGAAATAAAAAGAATAAATAAACTAGGGGAAGAAGAAAGAATGATTTAGCTATTTAAAAGCTCAGTAGCATATCAGAAAGACTGAAGAGAAATGAGATTTCAGACATTAAGAGGCCCAGGAGGGTAGAAAAGGAGGTGACCACTGGTGCTGGGCTTGTGTTCTTGGGTGTAGGAATGGGGCTAAAGAGAAGATCAAAAGAATCTGGAGAGATGAAGGGAAGGGCATGTCGATATGCGTCAGAGGAGATTAACAGAGTCAATGGCTGGGGCCATATTGAGTGATAAAAGAAAGATTAGGAAATCTAAAAATCATGGCAGACAGGATGGAATTATATAGCTGAGAAATGAGGCCAAAAGGAAAGAAGAGTTGAGAGATGTAAGGGTGGGGAACAGTGTGTAAGTTGTCATTTTGTATCTTAGCAGATCTTCTATGGCAAAGTCAATGCTTTTTGTTTTTCTCCAAGACTTCAGATGAAGGTGTATTTGTGTGGAGTCAGAGCTCATAAAAAGGAATAGAGCATTCTTTATTCCATAATTAAAAAAAAAGAAGAAGAAAAAAGAAAAAGAAGCAAATCACTCTCAGTTGTTCTGATCTACTAAAGTAGATGGTACCCTCTGTGAATCAAAGGTCTAATGAAATTGGAACCAGTCCAGAACTGCTGATCAACAGGAAACAATAAAAAAATTTAGGACTTCCCCTAAGCCAAAGTGCAAGACAGAATTAGATGTCTTTGGTTGACGAGGATCATAAAAACATGAACTCAGTAGAAAGCAAGCACCTTCTTATTAGGTATAATTGGATACACTCAATGGTGCCATTTTGAAGAGGGATTATTTTGATACCAGTAGAGTTTAATACATATATATTTTTAACTTTAGATACGAGCACTTACATTTTTAAACTACTAAGCAATGGTGCCAAATGGATATTCTAACCTTAATTGACCACCTTACTCAATATTTACTTGAGGCTCAGAGGCATTTGGTGAGACCCAATATGGGGCGAAAGGTAGGGCAAGTAGGAAATGAAGGGGTAGGGTGGAAGAAAGGAAATGGTTGAGGTTCAGGGATGGGAAAAGTGTAAGAAATGTTCACTGCATTCATAGTTGGAGGTGTGTCAGATGATTGCTTCAAAAAGTCTGAATGCCCTTATTTAATTCAGTGTTAGATTGACCCAAGTGGGAGAACTCATGTTGGGCTGGGTCATTGCAGGAATTGAAGCTGACTTTTATGATGAAATTGGCACTAATTTTCATGATGAAATTGATAACTTCAGGTTGCATTTCTTTATCAGTCTATGTAATATAAATTTTCTTCCACTCTGTCAACCTTCTTTGTTCCTTCCTTCCTTCCTTCTTCTTCTTCTCTCCCTCCCTCACATCTTTTTTCTTCCTGTCCTTGCTCCCTGTTTCTCTCTTGTCATTCTTTCTTCTTTTCCTCAGTACTTTCCTTCATTTTCTTTCTTCTTCTCTTCTTTTTTCCTTGTTTCTTCTTTTCTCCTTTTTTATTTGCTCCCATCCTTCTTCCTTTCCTAATTTCAACTCCCTTTCCTTTCTTCTTTCCATTCTACCTTAATCAGTCCCACACTATGTGCTAGACACTTTGCTCAGCACCCAAGAAAAATTAACATCCTTAGAGAAATGCCAAAAGTGTAGAAATGGATACATTGAATTTTTTAGATGAGCCAAAGAACTCTTTTCCAATTTACTATTCCCTGTTTATTTCTCTTATTTTAAGGTAGTCATTTAAAAGGTAATCACCATTTAACAATGCCACAAAAGTTTCTTCCACTTATAGTAGTGGAAAAATGCTGTTTATATTTAGAGTTATAATTACACACAGGGAATTAAGTTATTGTCTTGTGATCTCTCATCCGTGTGTTCCCAAGGTTTCAGTGGAGGTGAGAAAGACTAAAATAGTAAGACAGTCACAGAGTAAAAAAAGAAAAAAGACGATCCTTGAGGAGACTTTGTGCTTGACTGTGGCTTAATGTAAGACCGTAGGCTTAGGAGTACAGAATTGCTCAATAGTTAACTTAAAAAATAAGTTAATCTCACTACAGTGTTGGAAGCTTATCCACCATGCCATTTGAAATTCACATAGCTCAAACATTACAGCTAATCTTCGATATTTCATGCCTATTATGATATTTACAGAAGGATATATAATTAATTCTTATCTTTTAAATTTGGTAGTCCTTCTATCATTTTTCACCAACATCCTGATTGCTTGGTTGATTTTTCAGTAAAAGCCTGGAGTGGGGCATAATACTCCGATTTTGTCATACCATCAACCCAACCGAACTGCCCTTATACCATGCCCACATAGCAGTGGTAGAAGCCACTATTCATTTCATGGTATAGGAAGCTGTTTTACCTCATACCTGCAGCAGTCCTATAAAGCTGTAAGGCAGGTATTATTATAGATAATTTTATACATTGTGTAACTAGCCAAAGTTCACAAAGGTAAGTAAACTCAGGTGCTGGACCTTGACCATGGATCTACTCTAGTAAGTGTAGCATTTTCACTCAGGATTCTTGCTACTTGCCACCAGGATGAATATTATAGTAATATATCTTGTCAGTCCATTCAATACATTCTAAAAACACCTATGGATTTTTGTTGGTGTCCTCTTTACTCCTGTCTTGTCTTGGGAATCATAATCATCATCTAATTTATTAGACCTCCTGCTTTTTTCCCTGGTACAGGACCTTGGCAGTTATTTTTGGTTTCTGACTCTGACTTTCAGCATTACTTTACTAGCTTTCTTAGAACTTGAACACCATTTTAAGACCCGCCTTGCCATTATTTTGCTATTATATGTGCCTGCACACACACACACACACACACACACACGATCATCATCATCATCCATCTATTCTGAAATGATCTGCAAAAATGGAAACTATATCTAAAGATATCATCACTATATTAAGGAACAAGGGTTAAAATTTGAGGACTAAACATTGAAATGTTCTGATTTCTTCTTCTAGTGGCCAATTCAGTATTACTTTCTGGGGTTTCACAAAACCATGTAAGACTCAATTTAGCTACCTGCCATTAAGAGAATTCCATAAATACTGAAATGAGATCTACACCAGTAAACTAGTTCAGATACTTTCCCAGCACACTCTTTAACCATTTTGCTTGGAAAAGAACTGCCTATTCTAAGATCACCATAAAATTGTTTTTAAATAAAATTTAGTGAAAACTTGTATCTAGAAGCTTTGGTACCCATGAGTATTCTTATCATTAAGGATCAGATTATTCTGTATATAACATTAAATGAATATTAAAATTAATTTCTTCCTACTGTGTCAGGTTTTACATCTGCAGGTAGATTATAAAGCTAACTAGGTGTAGGGTTCTGGGCTACACCCTGGAGATAAGAAGGAAAACCACACCACCTCTTCCTTCTAGGAATTCATAATCTAGTTGGGAGGAGATGGATTATTAGGGAATAAACAAACAAATACTCTCAGTAATATGTGAACTAGAACAGACTTGGATGGGGTTCTTCATGATAACCTTCACTTTGAGGGCTATTGTCCATGAATCATTTTGCATGACTTGTTAGCAGAGGTACTGGCAGTTTTTTTGTTTTTTTTTTTAAATCTGTATTACGTTTTCAAGGCTATTTCAATAAAGAATGGCCTTGAAAGATAGGGATCCTATTTCTCTATGGGGCAAAAAGGAGATTTGTTTATTATTACCATAAAGATTATGAATCTTTCTGGGGCAAAGGTCAGAGTAGGTTTACTGGCAGTGCATTAGAAAAGAATCAGGATTCCTAAGCTCAGGGTTCCTCACCTGTGGTAATAAAACACCCACTGATTGCTCAGCATTCACCTCCATAGTTCCATGCAGTGAAGGTGTGGGAAGAAGAGGGGAATCAACAGGAAAGTGCAGCTCATGCTGCTGCCTGTGCTGTGAGTTATAAAGTCCTTTGTCTCTGTCTCAGAAGTGTTGTGTCTTCTGCCAGAGTCTATGAAACCATGGTTTACCTAACTTGTTACCTTATAAGTAAGGGAAAATCTCAGACCTCTCATAGTTCTTGAAACTTCAGTACCTGAATATAGAATGCATGTGAAAACTGTAATTTTTCAAAAGAAACCTGCCAGAGAACTATACCTTCCATTGGTCTTAAGTGATTGAATCTTCATTTTTGCTCATATGAAATGAAAGTCTGGGCTACTGAACTTATCTAAATGGGCTTTGTCCCCTTTTTCTGAAGAGCTGGGCTATAAAGTAAACATTTGGAGAGGGAAATTGAATAGATTTTAGTGAAATAACTGCAATGTTTTCATTTGTTAATGTTTCCATTCATTTATAATTTAGTCTGCCATACCATGAGAAATATCTACCTTTTTCTACTCAGAGGTGGATGATGACAGATTAAATAAGTATAAGTTTGCTAGAACAGAGGTGCAAAGTAACATGATTTTACTTTCATCTTATTATTAATGCAAAATTAAGGGAAATAAAGTGGATATTTTAAAAACAAGAGTATTAGTATAGTGCCAGATTTTGAGGATCAGTGTCCAGTGGCTTTCTGAGCTTTTGTTCTTAATTGGGAACTTACCAAACATATTAGGGTTTCTTTTTTTGAGAGTATGTGCAGAATTTCAGGAATCCTGGTATGGAACACAGGGAAGTGTATACAGCGGCCCAAAAGATGAATTCAAAGGGAAAGAAAATTCTCAATACAGCCTACAGCAAGACAGCCATGCGTCACTTAATCTAGGTTTCTTTTCCTCTGGTGTCCTTTGAATTTTAGGAACTTGGGAAATTTAAATAGATGATGTTTTTCCTTCTGGAGAATCTGTTCAATTGACTCTTATCTCACCGGCTCCAAAAGAAGAGGTAAAACAGAGAAACACAGAAGAAGGAAACTGAAAGGAAAGTGAGGAACCGGGAGTTAGGGGAGCAAGAAATGAAAGACAGAGACCAGGCTCAGATACACATGAGAGTTTGTCTGTCAGAGATGGTAAATAAAGGCACATCTCTCCATAGACAGAGAGAGGCAGGACAGGCTTGGATTTGGGGGACTTTTGTGGGCCAGGCTCAGGGATCTGAGCCGGGCAGGTCCTAATGCAGGTGGTTTGAGGGTGGGGCTGGTATGAGGGAGTGGTGAGCCTTTCCCATAAAAGTCCTTGGGCTGGAAAATGAGGACTGTCCCTTAAGATGGCCTCCCAGATGCTAAGCAAGGGCCTTACAGAAACCAAAAGAGAAGAGTAAGAATACAAAATGAAGAAGAATGAAGCCTCTGCTTACTTCACTGAACACTCTACCACTCCCTCATACCACCACACGGGGGTCTCCTTGGCCTCTACCAGACAATCTGCTTTTGGTGTTTCATGGCTTTTTGTGGACCTACAACACATTGCATAATCAATCACTTACCTGAGAGGTTGTGTTCCCCGTTAAAGGAGAAGGTAGCCCTAGCCCAGGAAAGGAGAAGGTTGTCACCGTCTGTCATGTCTTATATGCCTTTGAGAAACTACTGCTTCAATCTTCATCCTTATTTTTATATATCCATTTAGGCCAAGGAAGTGAGCAAGCTATAGTCCCAAAGCACTTCAGAGATATCTTTTTGCCTATTTTCTTCAGAAGCTTCTGAAAGTTATCAGGATATTATTTTAATTCAATTTATACTGGAACCAGATGCCACTTTTGTAATATAACAAAACACACTCCCTAATTCTTCATGCCTTATAATTAAGTTAATCTTTTGATTTTATGGACAGAGTCATCTCCCCCTAATGAGTCTTTTCTTGTTGTTCCCCTAAAGAAATTAATGACTCAAGGAAGGTGTTTATACAAAGTGATTTCCTCTTCTATCTTCCTTTTCTTATTCTTCTCAACATCAGCCAGTAGCCTCATTGGAATCTAATTAGAACCTAATTCTCACTGCTGGTATCTTCTGCCTGGACATCCTTGGTGGCACCTTTCCTTATGAATCTTCAAAAGTGAATTAATTTTACTCCAATTCTTCTGCATTTCCAAAGTCCCACTGTGCAACAGTGTACATGGGACTATATCAATACAAGATCCATATTTGGAAAACTCATTACTTTTCTTAAAGTTATGTGACTACACAATAGCTAATAACATAATCACTAATTCCCATAAATGATAGCATTTCCCAAGCTAAGTTTTCCAGGATCTATTACATTCTTGATTATCATTCTCAACACTGGCCATACTTTACAATTACCCAGGGAATTTTTAAAAAGTATTGCTTTTTCATCATACAAGTAAATATCTGTGGGTGGAATTCAGGAATTTATAATCATTTAACAATGAAAAAAAATTACTGATGGAAACATAATCTAAATCTGCTTCCGATTATAATTTATAACAGGGATTAAATTATCTAGAGGAAGGGGACAGACAGAGAAAGAAATCAAATAGGCAGAATCAGGACTCATGATTTCAGTGCTTCTGGGATTCCATAAATTCATATTGGCTACCCAGAATCCACCACCTGCTAGCTTAAGATCTAGAAGTTATTTGGTATAAATTTGCTACAAAGAGGCTTTTGTGCATTAAGCTTTTCATATTCCAGAAAGGAAAACAGGCCCTGAGTAAGCCTCAGTCGCTAAGGGGTTCAGCACAGTGAGGACCAGGTCTTTCTGAGCAGTCAGGACCCTGAGTGTCTCCCTTCACTATATTCTCTTCCAAAGAAGGAGTCAAGGAAGAAAGACAGACAAACAAACAAACAAACAAAAGTGGGATAGGATTCAGTAGTCAATAAAATGTGTCAATAAAGAAAAATTGTTAGGGGAACCAGATATTAAAAGCCTTCCTTCCTTAAGAGTTTGCACTTATGGTTAAAAAGTTTTCCATGCCTAATGAAAATTGTCGTGTCCTATACATCAGAACAAACATACACAAATGTACCAAAGAGTTTACCTTGGAACTTCATGTCTTTTCCAAGGGTAGTGACAATATTATCAATTATTTTATGTTGGTTCAGAAATAGAACCAGGCTGTCTTTCTCTGACCAACAGAGCATTATGCAGATGGGGTTTATTTCTCTAAGGTGCTGGGAGGAAAATAAAGTGAAGCCTTTTAGAATCTCAGGCCCTCTGTGCTGGGACAATATCCGTTACAAAGTCCACATATAGATATCAAGTTTCTTACTGGGATTCTGTCAACATAACCCTTTCATGAGTTCGAAACTTCCTATACTTATAGAAATGATGAGGTAAAACAATCATTTCTCACCCTCTCCTTTCAAGAAAAATAGCCTAGCAGCTGCAAAATTCACGCCTGTACAACTGTCGGCCAGTAATACTCCTGATTGTTTTGGTATACTTACCTTCTGCAGACCACGATTGAAGAAACCATTGATTAATTGATCTGTGACTAGCTTGCAAGGCACTATATGGCAATGAAGAATATGTGGTATGCAGATCAGCTTTTAATTATGGTTATTTAAGTCCCTGTCAGAGGAAATAAGTGACTAGGCAGTATTATCATTGATCTGTGATGTGGAAAGAAAGAGCTCACATTTCATGCTACAGATTTCTAAACATTTTAAAATGGCCATGCTAGGAGTGTACAACGGATCTTTGCTCATTAAGGCTTTAACCTAATACAATGAAAATCATATCAATAACTTGAATCTGTATGAAGCTTTGCAGCTTACCAACCATTTTCTTATGCATTATTTCATTTGGACTTCAACAAAACTTTGAAAGGAAGGCTGAACATGTCTTAATATTGCCCTATTAGAAGCAAAGAGAGTAATGCTAAGAGATTTTTCTCCTCCAAGTAATATGCTGTATTTTAGCCTATAGAGTATGGAGGACAAAAGAGAGTTTGAAGTTATTTAGTGAATTCTGGCTGGTTGAACATGTTTAAGGCATTAATCACTGCCCTAAACATATCATGCTTAATACTCTTTCTTATCATAAATGAGCTGAGACAGAACCTAGTATTATAACATGAAGTAATACCACAAGGATTTAAGTATGCTAAAAAGCCTTATCACGTCCAATCTGATTACTATGTACAGTAAAAGCTCAAGATAATAACCCATTAACCAGTGTTATTAAAGGTTTTCCCACTGTATTTACAAAACTCGGGAAAAAATATTGCTATTGACACAGAACCAGCATAAAATTAGTGTAGATTCTTGACACTCAGGGAAATAGAGGTTGAATATAGAATATTAATATTGAAACAACATATGCTAATCAATCAAACAAGAATAACTGAGCATTTCCATGTACCCAGAAGTATGCCAAGTGCTATGAGACTTTAAAATAAGTTCCTCACCCACAGCGTTTACAATTTAGATTTCTACCATGGAATCATCTATGCAGATCCCACTCCATAATGAGAAGCAAAGTGTTGTGAGCACATGAGAAAATAGCTGTGTTGGTAATATTTAAGACGATAACAAGCAGAAATAAAGACCATTCTTCTCTGCCCCACTTTCCTGGGCTAACTTGTCAGGGTATCATAGCCTGAACAAAAGCTGTGTCAATAGGAATGTGCACTGAGAAAGCAATATTTTCATCCTTTTTAATGTCAGTATGCAAGCCAAAGTGACAAGGCTATCGTTCAATGAAAGGTCAGGAAAAAAAAGCAGCCAGCTGGATTTGTTTAGGGCTTACCTTATCTTTCTTTGATAAACGAAAACAATTGACCTAAGTCTCATACCCTGAGGCTCTTCACGTCTTACTACACTGCAGTCCTAGAGTTGAAGATGATTAGAATGATTTTTTTTCCCCCATCCTGGTGTCCTTCCCACTGAAGTGGCTGCAGAATTTTCAAGTAATGCACATTTTCCTAAGGAGGAGCAGTTTCTTTTTCATTAAGAAATTTCTAGTTTTGCTTTTAGTAGAGATTGAAGAAGATTAATAATAGGGGTGGTACAGAAATGAGAATTATTGCCTCTAAAGGGTAAAGAGACAAAAGAATTTGTAGCAAGAAAGGGAGATTTGACATGACTGTGATGTCCTGGCTGCCCAGTGAGTCAAGGGTAGCTAGCAGGGTAATTATAGTTTTGGTGCTCTTGGGAATAATTGAGGGATTAGTGGTCCCAGGGAGGACAAAGAGACAGTGCCAATAAAGTAATAAAGCTCTTCAATACTAACAGACATTGACAAACAGCTCTTGTCTAAAATGCATGATTTTGCTCTGAATCTTTGCATGGCTGGCCCCAGGCCCTCTGCTCCACCCACCCACCTGCTGACTGAGGTCTTTGCTTTTCTTTCTTAACTACTGTGGCTCTTCCACCGAGTTTATAGGTGTTTCCTGCTGTTTTTCTTTCAACCCTTTTTGTCCTAATTGATGCTAGGAGACAATGCAGTCACAGACAGGAAGGAGATGACCAAAGAGGAGCACAACATCGGTGTGGTTTGTTGCATTAAGGATGGAGCTGGGGAGGGGAGACTCTGCCTTGTGAGAGGCAGGGAGACAATGAAAAACTTCAGGGACAACAGGAAGTAGTCGCTGGATCATCATCTAATGGGAATGGCCAGGTGGTGCTGATGGGACAAGGGGTATACATCCATTTGTGGAAATTGATTCGGGAAAACAAGTGGAGAGGCACCAAGCAATGGCTGAAGAGTTTGTATTAGACTAACTTTCCTGTTGACAGTCATTATAGATGATGAAGAGAGACCAAAAGCTAGCAAGAACTGGAGGGGATTCAAAAGTTGAAAGAAGAAAATCATGCAGGATGAAATCACAGGCACGGTGCTGTCCTTCTGAGGCATTCCTCCTGTCCTCATGAGGCTCATCACAGGGAAGTCTCAGTCTTAGTGAACCAAGGAATCAGAGGGCAAAGATTGGGACACTGAGTGGTTGCTAACTAAGGTGAAATATCTGTGTAAGGAAGGAGCCAAACAATTTTGAAACATTGTATTTGACTTGAGAACTTTCAGCAAAACCACTGCAATCAAGATAGGTAGTACTAGCATAAAGAAAGAACAATAAATGAAACAAATCAAAGTGTGTGTGTGTATGTGTGTGAGTATGTGTTTGTGTGTATGTGTGTGTACCCGTGTGTAGAGATATATACATACACACACTTATATATATTATACATATGTGTATAATATATAAAGTATATACGATACAAATGCAAAAGTATATACAATATAAAAACACATAAAGTATATGCAATACATATAAATAAATTGCAATAATATGTCACAGTTGATTTATATGTATTGAAGAAGACAGTTTTGTTTTTTTCCTAATAAGTGTGCTGAAACAACTGGATAAACATATGTTAAAAAAAAACAAACCTTGATCTCTACTTCATATTATACAAAAAATAAATTTGAAATGGATTGCAGCTCTAAATATAAATTCTCAAACAATACCACATCTAGCAGAAAACATATGAGAATAAGGATAGGTTAAGATAGAATGGCTATTTATTGATATAGACACTTGTATCTGTATTTTTACTCAAGGATTTATAATTCATTAATTCGATATTCAGTTTAATGCTCACTGATCAGATTTGGCTAGAGGGAGTCACTCAAACTGGATCCTCTACCTGTTCTTCTTTGAGCGCCTCTTCAGAAAGATATTCCAGACTTGTTTTGTCCTTCCCTTCTTCAAGCTCTAGAATAAGCTCTTTCCCTAAGGCTTTCTGGCTTCTTTTCATGGAGGAAGGGTATAAGAACAAAATCTGGGCCTTTACTTTGCCATAAGACAAATGTTGTATTTGATTTTATGACCAGTGGGACAGGAGGGGTCAATATCCATTGGAGGTGTTCGCCATTCTCACAGAGTATAAACTCCAGGTTCATTCATAATGTGACTCTTTCCCTTGCAGGAGCTCACAGTTTCACTAAAGGGACATAAAAAAGACAAACAAATGTCCCCCCAAACAAAACAAAACCCCAACAAAACAAATAAATGAGCAAAATGTAACTGACAAGAGAGAACTACAAAAGAAATAGATTTGTATGTTTGAAGTACCGTCTCTAGTTTCCATTGGATTCTCTAAAGGAGGGAGGAGATGTGGAATTTGTGGTGGCTGAGGAATGAGCTTTGAGAACGGATGGCATGGTGTGGTCAAAGGTTGGGGGAAACGTAGGGCCTCCTGGAGATAGCAAAGAGATTAGACTGGTAGAAGAATGATGCAGGAGGTTGGACAGGATGATGGGAATCATTGTAACAGAAAGATGTGAACATATCTTGTTAGCTGTCAGCACATCATAAAAGACAGATCCATACTCTGCAATAAGGCATCCTCTCGGGGATCATGGAAAGGAACTTTACTGACTCAGAGAGGCAAGTGGAAGTTGTGATAGGAGGAAGGATAATGGGATAGCCCGCTGAGTCCCCAGCAGCAGCAACAATATGTCTTAAGGTGAAATCTGGGGTAGACCTTGCAGAAGCTGCGGCAACCCCAGGGCATCATTACTGAGACTATTCAATGGCAGACAGCAAGATCACTGCATCAGGAAAGGGGTACAGCTCCATGAGAACATTTGGCCGGAGGAGGGATTTGAGTTTCCTTCCCTGTCTTGGAAAGAGGGGACCCACCCATGCCCCTCCCTTCAGTCAGAGAAAAGGAAAAGCCCATTTTTGTTGGGACTGTTATTGGTATTGGTCACATCCTTGATTGTTTGCCTTTGTTTTGTCCCTGGCTTTAAAACATGAGTGACTTAAGTTTTAATTTAAATATAGCCTTGATGGTGCTACTGGTAGGGCTAGGGCTGAAAAGAGCAGGGTCTTTGGATTTGGGGTATGGATTCAGAGAGACTTTGTCCATTTTACTTGTACCTCCGTTTTGAGAGTTTGAAAAATCACCCAGAAATCAGAGGCTATTTGGTATGTTGAAAGGTCTGATTCTAACACAAATATTTTCAGAAGGAACATGGGAAATGTCAAAAATTGTCAGCTCAGTGAATATCTTTTGGTGATAATGTTTTCCAGCAGTGAATTTCCACTGGTTCTCTCCCTTATTGTCAGTTGAACAAAGCACTTGCATGCTTTGCTGGTTTCTAACTAAATGAGTTGGCTTTGCTCTTTTAAAACAGTAATATATAATAGAGAGTATCTATTGAGTCAATAAACCTTTAATCAGAAGTGTCTTAATGACAAACAGCACAGCACCACATGAAATAAGGTTAAAGGTTCTTAAATTGAATCATATTTCTGGCTTTGAATTTTTCCACAGGCCGACAATAATAATAAAAGGGATCATGTCATTTTTGTTGTGCCTGAGGAGGTACAAAGGTATTTGTTCTATACTTCCCTCTCTTTAGAAAGAGACTTTAAAAATCGCTTTTTAAAAAGGGCATCTAATTGTTCTGTTTTCAGCATGGAAACAGTGGGGTCAAAGTTCAGTTCTGTTTTAAAACTTTAATCATTAAACTAGTTCCTGACTACTTGCATGGCTTCTTTGATGACTCTGATTAACATATTTTTAATAAGAACACTGGTATCTTGTGTAAGATGGTTTTATTTAGGACATGGGCAGCTCTCTATTTTATCAAAAATTTGATATTGATTAAGCAAAGTATCCATCCTACCTTCGCATTTCATCTTCATTCCATGGGGATAGGTAGTTTGTTGGTTCTGATGGCATTCAACTGTCACAGGCTACCTAGAGGTTTTATGTTTGTTTGTTGCTTAGTTAAGGCATCAACGCCAAAGCTCTGTTGTCACAACTCCCCACTGGCACTCTGCTCCATCTTTTTTTTTTTTTTTTTACTGGACCTGGCATTTGTCACTTTTAATTAGATATATGTTCTTTTTATTAAGTTGAAATAGTTATTTATTTATTTATTAGTTCCATCTTTTTTAGACAGCTATTATTTTTGTAGTAGCCTATACCTCTCTCAAACAACTCAGACACATTTCCTGGAAGTGGGAAAGTTGGCCAAGTCCTAGTAGCAAGGAGATAAACTGAGTAGAGGTTGCATGACTGAGTCCTCCTCTCTAATCCTCCCCTAGCTTATAAAATTGCTTCTAATCTCAAAATGACTCAGACACTAGTCTTTCTGACCTCTTGCCCATCTTTATTCCCTGTGCTTGCTACGGTAAGAACTAGGTTTCTACAGCAAAGTTCTGACCAAAAATCTTTGATGCCTCTGAGAAAAATATTTTGCTATTGCTGCATTTTCAAGTGTATTTTAATATCGTTTGCATGATACTTTCCTGGGAGAAGGTTAATTAGGACAACAGAATTGAACAGAGGATTCTGCCTTAGTCTTTAGCTCAGCATATTCTAGCTCTTTCTATTCTTCTAATGAGGTAGAATCCTAGAACTTCTGGGGAATGTTCAACACTTCATAAACTTTCAAAAAAGAATCCATACCAGGCTTTGATAAGCTAGTTAGAGAAGACCCACAGGAAGCCAGGTCTGAGTGCTGTCCTCCATCAACATGTGAAAAAGGTAAACCTCATTTGAAGGATGGAACCAGTTTTAGGTTCTTGGTGGTGCATATGCTTCAAATAAATAAAACTAATAGAACGAAATGGTTTAAAGGCTAGAGACCAATTTCAAGGGCTAAGGTCAGAGAAATCTTAAGTATTGATGAAGGAGTAACCCATAGTAGAATAACCTGATGGCAAAGAATCTGCCTGTCCATGGAACCAGAATAAAAGTCCCTCACCCAGGGTGGGCCAGGGACATTGCAGAGGGGAAGTATAAATGCAATCTTGGGTCTTAGGGTAAATTCTGAAAAGAATTGAGATGAGATTGAGATCTCCATAATTTGGAAATAAGGTCTTGGCAGAAGTAATTAAGAGGAGGTCATACTAGATTAGGGTGAGCCCTAAATCAAAATGACTTTATAAGAGGTCATATGAACATACAGACACAAAGACACACAAGAAAAGTCATGTGACAATAGAGGTAATGACTGGAGTGATGCTTCTACAACTCAAAGAGCATCAAGGATCATCAGCAAGCCCCAGAAGTTTGGAAAAGGTCAGGAAGAAGTTCTCCCTGGAGTCTAGAGAGAGTATTGTTCTTATGACAACTTGACTTTGGATTCTGGTCTTTTGAACTGTGAAATAATAAAATTGTGGTTTAAAAAAACCCACCCAAAAAACATTTAACAGTAGATCTATTCTTTTTATAATGTTTTAAGTGTGGGGTATAGTTTTGCTAACTATAAGCACAAAAAGTTGTACAGGCAATCTTTAGGAAGTTTTCACCTTGCATAATTGGATTGCTGTGCCCATTGAACAGTAATTTATTTCCCCTTCTGCCACCATTCTACATCTCAAACTTCCATAAGCTTGATTATTTTAGACACCTCCTATATGTGGAATCATGCAGTAGTTGTTCTTCTGTGACTGACTTATTTTACTTAGCACATTCTCCCGGTTCATTTATATTGTGGCATATAGCAGGATTTCCTTGTTTAAAGCAGAGTAATATTCTACAATGGGTATGTGCCACATTTTCTTTAATTCATTCATCATCAACATTTGAGTTGTTTTCACTTATTGGGTATTTGAATCATGCTGCAATAAATAAGGAAGTACAAATATATCTTTGAGACCCTGATTTCAGTTCCCTTGGATAAATTCCCAGAAGTGAGATGATATGGTATCTATTTTTAATTTTTTAAGAAACTTCTATACTATTTTTCATAGTGACTGCACATCCCCACAAGAGTTCCATTTTTTCTATGTCCTTGTCAATACTTATTTTGTTGTTTTTTCTTCTTTTCTTTTCTCTTTCTTTATTTTATTTTTTGATAATAGTATTATAGCAATATGAGGTGATACCTGGTTTGGGCTTTGATTTTCATTTTCCTGATGATTAGTGATGTTGAATACCTTATCACTGACTGTTTGTATGCCATTTATGGAGAAGTATCATACAACAATTTACCCATCTTTAAGTGGATTATTATTATTATTATTATCATCATCATCATCTTGCTATTGAGTTATAGTGGTTCCTCATATGTTTTAGATATTAACTTTTTATAAAACACAAGGTTTGTGAATATTTTCCCCATTTATAGGATGAGTCTGTTGCTTTAAGCCTCCCAGTTTGCAGTAATTTGCAGCAGCCACACTGGAAACCAGCACAGTATGGAACATAATCCTAATCATGCATAATGGACCTCCCTATGTTCTATAGAAAAAAAACAACCATGAAGGAAACAGATTAGAATATTAATAGTACTTATCCCTGGATGTGGGAATAAAGGTGCCTTTTGTTTTCTCCTTTGTAATCTTTTATATGTTCCAAGTTGTCTCAAATAAAAATTCATTCTTTAACAAAATAAATAGAATTAAAGTTAACACTTGTTAAAATTCATTCAAGGATATTTTGAAAGTTAATCATTTAGTGAACATGTATTCGATAGCTTCTGTATTCTCGGTGCTGTTTTAATTGCTTGGAATAAGACAGATTTTGTACCTTCAAGTTGTACGAGGAAACAGATAACATGGAGGTGAACAAATAAATAAATACAATAATTTATGGACACGTAAGAACTAGGTATAAGTAGAAACAAAATGAGACTGTGTAATAGGGAGGGTTTGGGGTGCTCAAGGGGATGGGGATTATTTCGTCGAGATCTCAAGGCAATGTGAAGTTGTGTCATAACAGTGTTTGAAGCAGGAAGAAGGAACAAGTGGGAAGACCTGAGACAGGAAGGAGCCTGTTGTGTCCCAGGGATAGAAAGGTCAGAGGACTGGAGAGTCGTGATTGGCCGGGGGAAGAGAGGGAGATGAACACAAGGGGACGTGGGCCCATGTGGGGTGTCTGCAGTCACAGCCTCGGCCCACAATCCTGGAAAGGAGCTTGGCTTATAGAATGGAGGCAGTTGGAAGTTCGTTGGAGGGTTTTGATCAAGGGGGTGACATGTACTGATGTTTGCATTAGAAATCTCACTCTAGCTATTATGTAGAAGATGCTCTTGGTATGTATCTCAGTGTCAGAGTGTTCAAATAATAAAGTCAGTCTGGACAGTTTCAACAGAAAAGGAATGTACCAAGGAACTCTAGGGAGCCCACAAAAACTCGGGAGTGGGGCCAGAAAATTAGACTTGGAGGCTGCACAGCCAGATCATTTATTAATGACCCCTCCCGCCACTCCAGTGGGGACCCTTCAGTGGACACAGATCTCACATTCTATGCTCAGAAGCTGAGTCTAGGTTTTAGGGAGATATATTTACATCTTGCTTTAAAATTACTAAAATATGTCAATTCTGATCTGCGTGGAAACATTCCCGTCATCTAAGATTACTCCTGTAGCTGAGAAATCCAGAGGCTAATTTATTATGTTTTTATTCTTTAGCAAAGAAATACTTTAATGAGTTCTTTTCAGTTGCTTCGGTTGTTTTTTTCTGAGCCATTGTAGGTTCTTGCATTTATAATCAACTTTTATTTTTGAAATATTTGTCATTTTTCAGACTGTCTGCTTTTTACATGAATGACATTTAGGAAAACAAAGTATATAGTTTCCTTATGGGTTTATTCTCCTTGGTAGAAATCTCTAGACAAAACTTAACTTTGATTTAAGAAGGCTTTAAATGTAATCAGACATAGTTCTCAATAATCAGATTAACAAATATACTATTTCAAGGTGGGTGAAGTGCTGCATTTTTCAAAATACATAGCTGAGATGTCAACTAACAAACATACATACCTGAAACAGAGGTAAGAAAGTATAGGGTTTATGAATCCTGTACAGAAGTAACTTGCTGACCTATTTCTGTCTCTCTCTCCCTCAAACACACACACACACACACACACACACACACACACACACACACACTCACACACACAGACACCATACCCATACATACATAATTGCCTAGGATCTAGAATTTCTGTTGGTGTAGTGGAAAGACTAGGATTTGGAGCTGGTTCTAACCCTCACTCTATCACCTAGAATTCTAGATTGGCATTAGGTAGGTCATTTAGCCTTTCTAAACCTGTGCTGTGTTAACTATTGCTCTCAACCTCAATGGAGTATAGAAACATGAAATACATCATGAATTTATAAACGATAACTACAACATCTTTCTCTATTAAACTATAGGTTCTTGGTTCTCCTACCCTCCTCAGAATGTCCAGTGTTAATTGTCTACCTACCAGGATAGAAATAAGGCCAGATATCTGCAGCCCTATTAGCCTTTTCTGAAGGTCCTAGAACTGTTGGAGATATCTTCAAATGTGCACTCAGATCTCTCATCATTTCATGGTGTCTGTTATGTTTGTTAGATGGGCTCTGTTGATTGTGTAATTGTTTTCCTTGTTTGAGATTGTAACAGGCAAATGACTGTCCACTTCCCATCCTTATTATTCTACCCAGATGAACTGATAAGGTATTATTTATTTACAGGGCTCAATTAGAAGCAGCCTAGAAAGCTAGAAACATTTGCTCTTGAGAGAGGTGTTCAGGGACAATTGATGGGAGAATGGCGAGAGCAAATTTGGGAAGCCATGGTTATTTTATTTTTTTTTGCTGTTCACTCTCAAGTTACTCAAATTAGTTGGGTGGGTGAATATTTAATGTCACCACATCACATATGTAATTTGTACTATCTGCTTTTAATCTCCACACCAGTTTTATAAGCTTAATAAAATTTTAATTAAAAATAAATGAACTGAATACTCCAACAGGACATTTCAAATGCAATCTATCGGGCTGGAAGCCTAAGCTCAGCTGGAGAAGCAAACGAAACTAAAATATTCTAAAAATACAGAGCTAAGATTTCTCTCCTCTTCTGCTTAGAGAGCATAGTATTTTGGTGACAAAGTTGTGCTAAAAACTCCATAGCCAGGTCCTCACTCACATACTGACTGAGATTAGACCTCTTGTAATTCAGTTGTGGGGAATGTTCCTGATGTGTACAGAAGAGGCTCCTCCCATCCCTCTTTGGTCATTAAAACCTCCCACGGTTTGCTGACTTACAGCACATACTTTCTGTTTTAAAGAGCCCTGTGAGGTAGCAAATCTAGTATCTATTATGGTATCTACCTCGTGTCCAAATCATAAACCCTTATTTGACCAAATTCATATCCATATGTGTAATTCCTCATACTTTCTACAGAAATTTTTAAAATGCTCTTCCTTCAGGTTGGGGGATGTAGCTCAGTGGTTGAGTGATTGCCTAGCGTTTGAGAGGCCCTGGGTTAGATCTTCACCACCACTCACATAAAAGGTGTTTTTTCAAAAGCATCTCTAATAGAATTTCAAGCAATATAGAAAGCAATGTATATAATTTGAGCACTGTGAGCACTCATGAACAAATGTCTTAGATATTCTGCGGGGTGCAGGGGGGCAGTTCCAGTTTCAAATAGATGATGCTATTATCCACAGAATGGTTTAATATTTGTTTGAAATACATAACCATTCAATCAGCACATATATGCCACCATCTTTAAAATGCAATTTAAAATTATACTATTATAAAATTTAATAACAGTTGATCTACAGATTTGGAAAAACACATCATTTTGGAATCTAATTGACAAAGTGATTAAAATTTATTTAATAATGTACTTGTCCATTGTATCTCTGAGTTCTATTAAAAATTGTTAAGCATTAAGAAATAAGGACTACCAAATCGAGAGCTGAAACAAAGCTGAAATTATTGCCTGCCTGGCAAGGAAAAGTCCTATCAGTCAGCTATAAGGTCAGTGGATCTCTTTAAGCAGAAATTAAAAAGGTACAAAAGGAGAACTCACATCAAATATATCAGACAGGAATCAGAGTTCAGGGCTCTGATTGCCTCATGTGGCAGAGACAGTACTCCGTGATGGCTGGGTCACCTTGAAGTTCCATAGCACTGATGCTGAGAGACCTGATTTCCAACCAACTCAGTAAGAGTTATATGAAACTCCACTGGGTCTCCCATCTTCAGACATGCTCATCCACTCATGTTTGAGGCTTAGTATGGTTGCCTTTTCTTTCTTTCTTTCTTTTCTTCCTTTCTTTCTTTCTTTCTTTCTTTCTTTCTTTCTTTCTTTCTTTCTTTCTTTCTCTCTTTCTTTCTTTTTTTTTGTTGTTAATGAAATAGATTATGAAATAAGAAGTCATTATGACAGGGACATTAAAATCTTAGATATTTAGGATTTGGAGTAGATCATATTAGAGTGGTGTTTTCACCCACTCATTGATTTATTTACTTATCACTCATTTCTCATAAGTCTTTACTGGTCCCTACTATATGTCTGACACTACTGAATGACAGGGTTAACAAATATAACTCAGGTGTCACATGAGATCAAATTCCAATTCCACCACCTCTGAGGAATCTAATGTCTTCTACAAGGTTTGTATCCACTGGTACCTCAGAACTGGAACCTATACCTTACTGTCTTATAGAATACATTTGCTATTCAAACCTCTGCGTTAACCTGACATTATTTTTCAGAAATTCTTACCCAAGAGGATGTTTGTCTCATGAACTTTCTGAAATTTTTTTATTTCAACGGACTACCTAAGTAACCTATCAGGGGGCAAATAGCTTTCTTCTCAGAACATTATTCAACTGAGTTTATCAAATAGATGACGCTATTATCCACAGAATTTATTCTTGAGGCTTCCTTCAAAACCCTTGCCTCACTCTGTCTGCCAATTTTAAACTATTATCACAATTTGTGCTCAGTCATAATTAGGCTCCCACATAGAAAGACCCATTTTAATTCAGTCTCTCACAAATATCTTTCCTTTGTACTCTCTCTTTCCAGATGCTACCAAGACTCTGTCAAAGTAGAGATTTCCCTTATTGCAATAAGCAATAAACTTGGCTTTGCTTAATCTGTGTCCTTTTGTACAGTTAGCAATGTGTGGAAATTATATCCTGTTTCACTCTGGCTTCAAGCTTTTGGACTCACAGAGCTTCCCTGTAACACCATCTATTCCCCTCTCTTGTCTCTGTTTCACCCAGACCAAGACATAGAGCTCTCTCCTGTTTTTTAACTCCCTGACTTCCAGCAACAGCCAGAACAAAGTCTATTCTCACAAAACATTTGCAGGTCAACCATAGTTTTAAAAGATGATGATATGTGGGTTCACATAGGTCAGTGATGACTTAGTGTTGGATGTTAGTCCTCTAGTTCTTGAGTTCCTCAGCTTTCCCACTTGAGACCAGAGTTCCTCAGAGTGTGCTGTGCTATCAGTCCACCATGAGCTAAGTACAGAGATTGAGAGTAAGGCTGACAGACAGCCAGTGATGACTGGAAATTAAGCCACACCCTTCCCCGAGACAAAACAAAAACCCACCCACATCTAGTTGGAGAGCCATCATCCAGACTTTGGTTTAGTTGGAACCCCACCCATGAGCTCAATGAAACTCAACTTTCTTAACCATATGATGCAGAGCAAATTATTCTTGACTCCTCTGAGTACACCTTGGAATATGTACCATGTGGAGAGACACCCTTAAGGCATTCTGTTGAACAATGGGATGCATATTCCAGTTTCCAGACAGAAGAAGTCTTGCAATTTCAGCCTTTTCTCTCCCTTATAAAGTCTCTGGGAGGAGAAGAGAGCACAGGGAAAGTCTTTTTCATTGAATAATACGGTGGCGTTTCTTTACCTACTGGGTAGAAGCTGCTACAGTCAGCTTTGTCTTTAAACAATATATTTTTGTCTTATTACTTCACAGTGAATTAGAGGTTGTGCTTGACCTTAAAGCACCTGTCATTTTGAGAGGAAGTCAACGCGTGTATATGCCATGGCAACACTGAGATAACTGCACATAGGGAGACCTCCCTGAGGTCAGAGGAACCCTGTGGGTGGAACAAGAAATGCCCTGGAATCCAGGGAACCTGCTGCTTTATACCACTGAGCCAGTGTGGAATATACAGGATGGAATCTGGAATCTGGAATTCATGCTATTACCCTTTGTTTGGTGGCTGTAATTTACCCTTCAGTGGTGTCAATGTGCAATAGAAAGAATACTGAGAATGTAGTGATAGCAGGAGGTTTGTGGTTATAGGAACAAAACAGCATTTAATTGAATTTATAAAAGAGAGAGGATGATTAAATTATTTATCATCTTTTCACGATGAATTAACACATAGGTTTGATCAAATGATCAAATAGTTTCATCTAGTCTCCTGCTAAAGATTGAATAGTTTCATCAGCATTAACTCTGTCATTTCTTGGCTCAATTTAATGATTAACGTGGCATAAAAATAACAATTTCTTGATTATTAAGGTCCCATTTGATGGCAAATTACAAATAGACTCTACTTCAAAGCAATTACTAAATAGCCTTATAATAATAAAGTCAGATTGAATAATCATCTTATAAAACCTTAATGAGTTTATTAGATAACTTTAGTTCAAGATATTACAAAAACAAACACTGCTTCATTTTTTTTTGTTAAAAAACAACTTTTTAGTCTGAGGCATTTTCTTGTAAATCTCAAGAGCACAACGGGACCCCTATGAAAAGGACAACCAGGAGTTGTTGAAATAGAGGTCTTGAAATGGCTTAGCCAGGGCTCAGGTAAGACTATCGACATCTTCCCAATGTCCGACTGCAGTGCTGACCCTTTCCTTGTGTTTTTGACAGTCACTCTGATTTAGGAGGGAAAGTGTGAAACCTTTGACCTTGTCTCAGTAATTTGAACTATTCCCAGGAACTTGCCCTTAGAAAAAACATGGGGGTGATATCCAGTGGCATCAGTATTCCCCACAATCACATATTAAAATTTTTAAAAAAATAATTCATTTTTTAATAAATATATACATATTAAAAGTAGAGAGGAAACAATATTAATAGTATCCCCATTGATAGATGGCCACAGTTGATATTTTGGTGTATATCCCTTCTGATGTATTTATAGCTATGTTTACCACATATTGTACATGCTAATATCAAAAAGTGGATGCCAATATTTAGATATACTTTTCTTTCCCACTTAGCAAGCTATTATTATCTTAATTTGAGCGGGAGACTAAAAATACTTGTAGTATTAGATTGGAAAACACAGCTTGATCCAGTAGTCAAAAAAGCATTTTCTACTATTTTTCTTTCCCCCAATTAAATTATCCAAAAGGTTCAGATCACATATTACACATAAGGGAAAAAAAAACAAAGACAAAAAGGTTATCATAAGCCTCCTTAATGAAAAGAAGGGTGCTGTGTTGTTATGACACATGTAGGCTGCAAGTGGACTTAGAAAGTGGTCAGAGTCCTCAGGCAGCCCAGGATAGCTGCTTTTCTCTGTGTATCTATTTTCATTCATCTCTCCTCTCTTTATTTTTTCTTTTTTTGTGTTCATACTGGGCTTTAAACCCAGAGCTACATCCATAGTTCTCTTTTTCTTTCTTTCTTTTTTTTTTTTTTTTTCTTTTTCGAGACAGGGTCTCCCTAAGTTGCTGAGGCTGGCTTTGATTTTGCAATCCTCCTGCCTTAGACTCCACAGTCACTGACATCACAGGCCTGCACCCCTGTGCCCGAGGTTCTTCTCTGTTCCCCTTCTTCCTAACATGGCCTATGCAGTTCCAGGGCCTCCACGCAGCCTGGAGTTGACATGGGAGGAGGAGGACAGAGAAAAGGGGGTGTGAACAAAAGCACTGGGCTGAGGAATCAAAAAGTAATAGCCAGACAGGGCTGTGGGGGAATGTGAAGGAGAATGTGGGTGGCCCTCTTCCAATCTGTTGAAGGCCTTAAAAAACAGACAAACATACTTTATCTACAGAATTAGGAAAAATTGTGCTGTGAATGGATAATTATGAATGTAATGCACTTCACTATTGTCATGTATGTAAGAAATTAAAAACAAAACAAAACAAAACAAAACAAAAAAACCAGACAAACAACAACAAAAAACACCTGACCTTCTCAGATGGAGAGAATTCTGCCAAGGGACTGTCCCTGGACTCAGATTGCAGTGTCAACTCTTCTCTGGATCTCTGGTCTGCAGGCCTACCCTGCAATATTGGGAACTGACAGCTTCTACATTTGCATGTGTCAGTTTTGTATATTCCTTTCTCTTGTCGGGCATGACAGTGTGCATGGGCATGACAGTGTGCACACGCATGCACACATGGACGCGCACACACACACACACACACACACACCCCTTACTAGTTCTGCTCCTCTGGAGAACCCTAACACATTCTTATTACAGAAACTGCTTTCTTCTTCCATTTTTATGTACTTGCCTTCTTTATTCTATTTTCAGTCTTCCCTGGCTCTTGCCCTGGTGGTCAGAGTTATGCGTGCTTTTCCAACCTCTCCAGTTCCCCGTATGTTTCAGAGCAAATTTGATTCTTAGAGACCGTTTCTAGGTACATGTCTATTTAATTTCCTTTTTAACCTTTAGGTCTACAATAATTATATGGAGTTGTCTCTTTATAGCAACCACAAAGGGTGGCCTATGCTCTTTATAATAAGGGATCTCATTCTTTTTATTTGTTTATTATTAAATTGGCCATTTTATGTGGGGGAGGCCACAGTTTGTAGCTTGAATTAGAAATAGGTTGTCAGAGGTTGGGTAATAATTGAATCCAGAGCCAATTGGAGGCCAGTTAGAGGTAACTTGAACCACTCATCAGTTTCAAGGTACCGACTCAGAACTGCTTCCAACCATCTTGGGGTAGAATTTCACTACAGCTTTTAGCACACATGACTCATCATTGTTTTACGGTTTGAAGTCACAGGTGAGAAACACAGTAAACACCAAAAATATTTACTAAAGCTTAATTTACATGAAGCTGAATCTCCCCAACTGTGACCATTTACAACCCTGTCATTCTTTTAAAGGCCAGAAGTCTGAAACATCTTCACAAATATCCTTTCCTCTAAAGATGACAATGAAGTGAAGGCAAAAAAAAAAAAAAATAATAATAAGTTGGAGAGAGCTTCTTAATTCTTGAGTTACCTGATAAAATCTCATGAGGAGGTCATCTTGGAATGTGGATACAATCCTGGAGGTGAAGCAGCCATAGGATGATCGTGAGGAAGAAAGTCAAACTCCACAGTTTTTGTGGCTAGAATGGAATAAACTTGAGTCCTTCACAGCATTGTTGAAACTTGGGCTGTCTAGCCTCATTTATTTTTATTATTTGGCAAAAATAAGTGTTTTCCAGTTAAGCCATTTAGTTTGGGGTTTCTGTGCTATTTAGCCTAATAAAATTCTATCTAAAAAAAAGGGGGCGGGGTAGTTCAGTATAACAAACAGATGAACAAAACAAAAATCTAACCTGAACATTTTACTAGTCTTAACACTTATGTTTTTGAAATGCTTTTAATTATTCACAGGGTCTCATGTTTGTTATTTCTTTTGATCTTTGTAACAATCCTGGGAAGAAAAACAGATTTCATTAATTTCAGTATATGATGAGTAATATGCAGGCAGGAAGATCATGTTTCATGGTTTATTTAACCTGCTATGTTATTATGCAAGAGTTCAGAATCCTGGCTTCTCAACAGTGCATTTGATTGTAGCCCTTGGCAGGTTGTAGGTGCTCAATAAATAAATGAATGGTTTATATAAAAGATTCATTCAGACTCTGCATACATTTTGTTATATAAATGGAGATTAAAAATAATAACAACAACAAAACATGTTAGTTTCTTGCTTTAGGTCCTATAGAATTCTGTGAATTCAAATGTTCTTCATAGACCTAAAAGCCAGCATTTATACAAAAATGATAACTACAAAGACATCCTTTGCTTGAGAAATAATTTTTCATCATTCTAACACTAGTAAACAAACATGCAAGTCTTAGATAAAAAATTTCAAAGATAGCTTCCTTTAAGAATATTTATTAATGAAAAGTGTTTATCTCATTACTTTAAACCCCAAGTGTTAGCAGATGATTGTTAACAGATAGGAAGAAGATGACTATAACTGAGCTCTGCTCAGTTGGTGTCATTTCTATGTTAAATGACAAAGA
Organism: Callospermophilus lateralis; assembly: GCF_048772815.1. Lineage (NCBI taxonomy): Eukaryota > Metazoa > Chordata > Mammalia > Rodentia > Sciuridae > Callospermophilus > Callospermophilus lateralis. The sequence goes on from NC_135308.1 coordinate 111,495,591, forward strand.
CCTGGGATGTGACTTTGAGTAGTAATGTCTCTGTTAGAATAACTGTCATTTGTTGTGTGAATCACTCTGCACATGCTGTTTTGTAAATAGACTAATTTCACAAGACAGCTGTGGTCACACTCGACAGATAAGGACACTTAGAGATCATGAGGGCAGGAAGGACTCCTGCTCTGAGCGATGGCCAGAGGGATGAGAAAGAGGACATTGGCTGAGTGAAAATTCACCCTGATCCTGCAGAAGTTGTTCAGGGCTCATGCACCTCTCTGCTGATGGCTACTCAGTCATGGTGTCTCAGGGTAGGGAAGATGCAGCCTTTGCGGTTTTCTGCTGGAGGAAGCATTGATCACAGAACAAGGTGCCTGCAAACCCTGTGCAACACGAACAGCACTGATCACACTAGAGCAATCATAACCACAGAACATGCAGCAGCACAGGTATTTCAGTTCGATTCCTTCACCAGCTGCCATTCAACTGTGGCTTCTTTCTGATTTTGCCATTTGGCGATGTCTTTAATAGTAAAGAAGAAAGAAATACAGCAGTGACTAAGAAAATCTAACAAATTATAACTGTATGTGGCCTTTCTGAATTTCCCTTGATATCAGCAATGTCTTGTGTGGTGCTTTAAGATAAATCTTGTAAACTTTTCTGCAAAGAAGTGGGCATATAATGGGGGGAAAACATAAGTCAAGTATTGGGGATGAAAAGATTTAGGATCAAAATAAAGCTCTTTACTTGGTTTACTGAATTATTTCAAGTTATTTTGTCAAGTTCTATATCCCTGTATCTGCAAAATAACACTAGTTAAAAAAATATCTCATTCAGCCATTAGGATGCCAAAAACAGGTCCTTCCTCTACAAAACTGTCAACTTATCCACATTCACCAGTGTGTTCTCCTCTAAGCAGCTCTGAGGGAGGCTAGGCTGGGGACCACATACAAGCCTAGTTGGTCTCAGCCATTCAGCCATGACACATGCACACACATGCCAAGGGAATAAACACAAGGATGGTGCACAGACATTCACTGGTGCAGGACTCAGTTGAATATAGATGCCTGTGATCACAGGGCCAGGGCCTGACCCATCAGACACAGTGGCATGGGCAACTGCTTCTCAAAGTTGACATAGCACCCCATTCACACCATCACCAACTAGACACAATATGCACTTGTTTTAAAGTTGAAAGGAATGGGAGTTAGATCATTTAAATGATTCACCTAAGACCATCATAAATAAAAGACCCAGGATATGAGATAAGGACATCTACTCCAAAAAACCCTGAGCATTTGTCACATAAGCAGTCCAATTTCAAAAAGGAAGTCCCCTATATCTCAATACCAACCACTGCTTTTTACAGTATATTATCATACTCTTTGTTGACTAGAGTTCATAATGTCAGTTTTTGCCATCACTACTCTCTCTCTTTCTTTCTCTCTGAAATGCTTTGGACAGTAAAGAGTCTGATGATCATATAGAATTTCAAAACTTAGAGATGGTCTTTATAATTCATAATAGAGAAGAATTCAGAAAGGTTAAGGGATTTTTCCCAGAACGCACAGCTGGTCTGTGGCACAGCTAGACCAGCTCTGGGTCTTGAATGCAGCATCCTCAAGCCCTTTCATTCCATCTCTTCAGCTGTGAACCATCCTGAGACTCTCAGATGATGTGCCCAAGAAGGTAGGCCTTGTCCTTGATGGGCATGAGGGAGGGGTGAGTTAATGCCTCTCCAGCATACTATACACATTGAACGACAGGTGGAAACAAATGAGCATTGTTTAGACCTGGGGACATGACATAAGTGTCCATTGTGAATTATTGGTTTGGCTTTTCTGTAACAATAAGAGAAGGAATAAAGAGAGCCAAGAGGGAAAACCATTCTGTTGCCAAGCTAATAACTCACCATGTCCGAGATATAAACGATTAATGCAGGAGGTGATCTATTGGCTAAATAGGTTCTGTGACATTTTGAAAAAGCAAAAGGTGGTAATTGTCATATAAGAAGTTTTTAATGGGGGCCCACAAGGCAGCAGCAAAGCCCGGACAGGAAAGCAATATTAGCAATCTCAACACTTGTTACCCAGCAAGATAGACCAGGACCTTTTATGTCCTTCTGCTCTGCCCTGAGATCCAAGGTCATTTCCCTAGACCCATTTCAGATTTTAGGGGCCACCCATGTGAGAGATTTCAATGGGTCCAACACAGAGCATTCCTCTTTCCGAAAGGCCCTGGATTCCCTGTAGGTCTCTCTGACTGAGAGCTGCAGGCACTGTCCTATTTATCTGGGCACAACTGAACTGTATGCTTTTCTTTTCATTAAAGAGGAGAGAGAAAGGGCAGGACATGGCCAGAGGAGAAAGCAATATCTATCCTTAGGATACAGGCTGAAGGCTGGAAGAAGATGACTATGCTCAGGTATGATGCTTTTTCAGTGATGAGCGGGAGTGGAGGAGAAGGTGAGCTGAGCTGCTGCCACAGGGCCACAGGGTGACTGTGGGTGCACAAAGCCTGGTAAGAAAAAGAAATTACTGTTTTTTGTGGGTAAAGTGTTATTTGTACCCACCTAGAACTTTGAAGAGAAATTGAACACAAATCCTGCATTTCATCAGCAAAGAAATTAAAGTCCAGAAAAAATAAGTAACTTTCCCAGATTCTGGGTAGTTAGGGGCAGATTATGGGAAGCCAGGTGTCTTGCTTTCCAGTCCAGGACTTTTCTACAACTCTATGCAAGGACTTGTAAATTATTCACAGAAGAAACCTTGTCCTTCATCTTCTCTCCCTTCTTCCCCTTCCCCCTTTCCTACTTTCAGTCTATTTATTTATTATTTATTGAGCATCTAGTATGAGCCAGGCACTGTTCTGAGTTCCAGAATCTATGAGGTTTTTCTTCTCATCTTCATATCCCCAGTGCCTAGCATGTGATAACTCGCTGTAAATGATGAATGAAAACACAAGGCTCATACACAAGAATGAAAAAGGTTGTTATTTCTTTGAAATCAACCAATGTTAAGTTTGGCCCAGGCCATTTAAAATTTTACTGAACACTAAATTGGATTACATTAAATTCCTATAAGTAACCTGTATTTAGAATACAGAAGACACTGTACTTATCATACCGAGAGAATTTGATAATTTACATTCAGAGAAAGTGATTTGCTTTTCAAAAAGTGTTTAAAGATACAGTGTCCCATCTTGGCAAAGTCTGTGTTTCTAATAGAATTAAAGGGACATTATGTTGTTGGATATATTTAATTGATGTCACAATAAGAAAAACCATCTGTTAATGACTTAGAGCCCATTTTAGTCCACAATCGCATGATGCTTGTGTATTGCCTTTGCAGGTGCATAGTACAGAGCCTTTTGACAGAGGACTTTACAGAGTGTGTTATAATTTCAGAACATTTGATTCACAGAGATAACTCATAATTTGGATTAGAGCGATATCATCTCTACCAGCTTTTGCAACCCAGGTGGGTGAGTTTGTTAGAAATGTCTTGCTTGCATATATGATGTAAACCCAAATTATGACCGCTGGCACTAATATCATATTTGAGATTAATAGGCTCTCGGCATTTTCAGAACAACAATTGTATTCGATCATGAACTAATAGCTTGTGTTCTCTGCTGTCTGCCCCCACCCCCCACCATCATACCCTGTTCTTTCATTCTCTGTCTTAACAGGAAGTTTTTTCCACTTCCTTTTGGAAGTACATTTTTCAGTACTAATTTTAACTCTGATGAAAAACCATGTGATGAAGCAAATAACCAAAGAGCCTCTTCCCCAAACTGGGATCAGTTTAAATGATGTAGTTAAAACAATTTAACTAGGAAAAAATCCAAATAATAATTTAAAATAATAATAATAATTAAAAAAGAGTAGGTCAAAAAAATAAATACTCTAAGCTATGTATTTATTTTTACCCTACCTATAAACAACGTCCATTTATTATAATTGTGTCTTTGTGAAACTTTGTGAATCTTTAAGCAATTTTTAGATTTAATAAATTTTTCATGTTCTGATATTTTGTTGCCAATTTATGTTTTTGGCAAGGATACCCAGGCTGCAGTATTTTCTAAAAGGTACAAAATAGGAAATTGGTTAAGTAAAATTATGGATTCTCTGTATAATGGAATACTGAGTGGTTATTAAATGGTATACTTTGGAAATGTGTATGTTGACATGAAAATTCATGATATGTTGTCAGGTTTAAGAAGCAGCTTGCAAAATAGTTTATAAAGTATGATTCTACTGAGAATTATATATCTATAAAATAAAATGTGACTGAATTTCTCTGAGATTTTTCTTGTCAGCAATATAAAGGTAATAATAATATGCATATATATATATTTTTCACATGACATAGAACATAGAAAAGAATTTATAAGAGATTTGTTAATAAGTTAATAAAATGGTTGTCAGAATTATGAAAGTATGCACTCTTCTTCTTGTCTGTATTTCTGGTTTACCTATAGAAGCAATAATTGTTTTTGTAATACTAAACCAAGAGAAATATTTTAAAAAAGGAAATTATATATTTTTGTTAGATTTTTTAAAAGAAATTCTATTTTCAAACAAGTTTACCTGTTTTTGTTTAAGGGTCAGCATTTTCAAAAGTTGAAAATTATTTTTCCAATCATTAGTGTGTATTTTATAATTTTATAATTTCTCTGCACTGAGTAAATACTATGAGCTAGGGTATAATGATTTTACTGGTGATGGGTAATTAGTTTGCTTCCAACATTTATTTATTTTTTTAAAATTATATATAGTTCAGAAAAGACACAAAGTAAATGAAAAAATTTTATAGAAAAAAAATGTGAGAAAAATTATTTAAAAACCGGGCAGTTTCTTACGTAACATATAAAAGCTTCCCAGAACTGCCCTACAGTGTACCAACAAAAACAGTGACTCAGAAGATACACTTTCAACCAAATGGTTTCTTTGGCCAATTATTTTTGACTACTCTGTTTTTATCTTCTCCCATCTGTGCATTTAGGATGTCCATTGGTTTCATCATCCACTGAGGATAGAATCTTCCTGCAGCTTCTCACTGGCCCTTTAGGACCAAATGACCTGGAATATCATAGTGACTCGAGGTAGATATATACTTGCTTGAATATCTTCATTGCTTCATTATTCCAACAGGAGCATTGATAAATTCCATAATTGACATAATTATTTAAAGATATGTCTAGAGAGCCTGAAACCTAGTGCTTGAGATGTGCTTTGAGTTTAACTTAAGGGAGGGATACTTGCAAACAAATGAGCTTTAGGACTAGATGGTGTCCATATGCTTCCGGAAGGTCTGAGGACTCTACCATCCAGATTCCTTGAATTCCTCTTGGAACCACAGCTTCAGGTTGTAGTTGCCTTTCCCTCACATGGACATGATGCTTTGTTAGATGGAATGACAGAAGGTACCACCTACACGTGGCAGCACTAGAGGCTGCCACAGCTGCTTGACGATTCAACATCACATTCTTGTCTCTTTAGTGACATCACCAAGCCTTGGTATCTTCCCACGGTTGTTTATTCCTGGCTGTGACCTGTATTTGCTCAATGATCAAATGATGAGCTTTTTTATGTTACCTTTTTCAAGATTTTATGTCTGTTTCTTTTGTTGCACTCTGTTCCAGAGTTGGAACTAAGTTTCCAAGTTTCTCAGGGCTCTGTGCCAGACATTGGAGACTAAAAAGTCATAGCAGGAGAACTTAAAGGCTAATTTAGTGTGAGTTCTCTTGCGTTTGAATGGACATACCCTCCTCACCATGCTCTGAAACAGAGTGCTGATACTTGGTAGATAATACAAAAAGGGCATCTTGGAGAAGTGAGGAATAAACTCAAGCCACCAGAGAGCAGATAGGTATAGGCCTTGCTTCAAACAAGAGGGATATGAAAGGAGCTGAGAAATTCTAGCAATAATGATGGTAAAGATGAAACAACTATTCTGGTTTTTATTGAGTGCCTTCTAATTACTTATCCTGTATTATTGTATTTATCCCTCCCATTAACCCTGAGAAGGTGTATTAGTATGACTCCCATTTAAAAGATGAGAGAAGCCCAGAGGAGTTCTAGAACTTTGGCTAGACACACAGTTAGTAAGCATTGGAGGCAGGATTCAAGTCCAGCTAGGCGGACTCTGCAGCCTCTTAACTATCATACATTGCCTTGGTAAGACTGTTGATATTTTATTCGATTCATAAGGCAGTTGCAAAAATGGTCATTTGGAGTTGCAAATGGATCAGCTACACTGGCTGCAGAGCAGCAGATTCTAGCTTTATAATTTCCAAGGGGTATTCAGGCAAAACCTAGAGTGCAGACCTGAGGTTTACAGGGTCATGAGGGAATGGAAATACGAGGCCAAATTGGAGTGATTCTACAACAAGCAACCTGAGCCAGATCTAAGAGAGCTTACTGAGAGTACTAAATAAGTTGTTTATAGTGAAAGAGAAGAATTGTATGGTTCTATGATTTGGATTTGGTTTGAGTATATCCCACAAAAGTTTATGTGATTGAAGCTTGGTTTCCAGTGTGGTATATTGATGTGCTATAATCTTTAAGAGGTGGCACAAGAAAAGGTGATTAGATCATTGTATATCCCCCTCAGAAGGTTTGGGTTAGTTCCCAAATAATGGATTAGTTCCCTTGAAAATGGGTGGTTATGAAAACAGCCAGTCTGGCTCCCTAGTCACTTGCTTCTTCTATCACTATGTAATCTCTTATGTGTATATTCCCACCACTGTGATGCCATCCAGTATGAAGGCCTAATCAGAGTCAAAAACGCCTGATACCATGCTCTTGAACCTCTAAGGCTATAATTCAATGGATACATTTTCTTTATAAAGTACCCAGCCTCATGTATTTTGTCGTAGCAACAACAGATGAATACACAGGGTTTTCTAATTGTTCATGTTCCCTATATGGGGAAGGTGATAGGCAGCATCCAACAGATCTAGAACAGTGGCTACTATGTTCTGATGCAAGAGGATCATGATCAGGTGGTAAGTTTCAAACCCTTTAAGAATCTGATAAAACTTATAGACTTCTATAGAATGCATGTATGCATCCTCATGCCAATCTCACATCCAAGTCCAGGTGGTTTAGGCTATAGAGACTACAATATAAAAATATGAGTTGGGAGTTGGGTTCACACAAAACAAAAGTTATCCAATTGTGGCTTTAAAGCCTTGGTGGTAGAGAGCACCATTTCTTAAGAAAGAGAGGAGGCATCATTTTTGACTTCTGATAAGCATCACCATGCCATCTGTGGTTGAATTCCAGTGACCCACCAAGGTTCTTGGCACTTGTCATAAACACACTTTCTCCCAGTTATGCAATCAAATACTAATCAAAAGAACAGCTGCAAAGGAAGATGTAATAGAGATCTAATGTAAGATCCAAACACTTGATCCTAAGCTAAGGAGACCATTTGGTTAGGCCTTTATAAGTCCTTTAAAAGAGAGTTTTCTCCAGTTGGCTAGAAAAGAGGAAGTCAGAGTCTGGAAGGGTGAGACTGCATCTTTGCTGTTTTGATGATGGGAGAGACCACTTGGCAAAGAATATAGGTGGCCTGTGGGGACTGAGAGGTTTCTAGCTGACACCCTGAAAGGAAATGGAGATCTGAGTCCTACAGGTGGCAGGAGCCAAATCTGCTAATAAGAATGAGCTTGGAAACTGATTTTTATTTGGTATCTTCAGATGAGATCTGGTTAACCCCTCAATTTCAGCCTTATGATACCCAGTGCAGAGACCCCACCAAGCAATAGAAAATTAATCCAAGATGTTCATAGGTGCTCTAGAGAGAGAAAAAAAATCATCCCCACTATGACAACAATACAGAAAGAGAAAACCAGTTATCTTTTGACTTGGATACATATATGATAGGTGGATATTTAGAAAGTTTTTCTTTCCTAAGCTGGAAGAACAGTTGGCATGAATCCACCAGCCATTCGGGAAGAGTCTCTAAAGACCTTTTGAATTTAAAATGTAGCGTGTGAATGTTGATTTCATCCTGTCCCCTTTTCTCATCATCAGTAGTAAAGTTAAATAATTATTCTAAACATGGATTCTAGCTTCCCTCTTGGCTTTTTTCTAAAACTCTCAAGATCAGCCTCATGGTATTCACAGCATAGTATTTAGCACTAGTATTCAGGCACTGGGGATTGCAGAGCTGCACCACAGGGCATAGATTATTTGTTCACTGTAGGTTTCAATTTACCATGAGTAAGTTCCTTAACTTTCTTGGCTGCCTGTGCACATATGGCAAGTCAAGGGTCTGCTTTAATTATTTGATCCTTGGTATCTCATTGCTATGGTTTGAATGTGTGTGTCCTCTAAAATTTTTATGCTGAAACGTAACCCTCAAGATGATAATATTAGAAGGTGGGGCCATTGGGAGGTGATTAGGTCAGGAGAAATCCACCTCCATGGATGGTGTTAATGCCTTTATTTATTTATTTTTGGTATAGGAATTGAACTCGGAGGGATTTACCCAAGTTACATCCCCAGCCCTTTTTTAGTTTTTATTTTGAGAAAGGATCTTGTTAAGTTTCTGAGGCTGGCTTTGAACTTGTGAATCCTCCTGCCTCAGCCTTCTGAGTCACTGGGATTACAGTCATGCACCAAAAGAGGATTCAGAGAGTGCCCACCTTGTCTTGCTCCTCCACGTTTGCCCATGTGAAGATGCAGCAACGTAACATGGTCTGTGAAGTGAGAGCGCCAGCCCCCACTGGTCACCAAGTTTGCTAGTGCCTGGATCTTGGACTTTCCTGACTTCAGGGTGGTGAGAAATTAATTTCTGTCATGTATAAATTACCCAGTCAAGGGAGTTTGTTAGGGCAGCAGGAACAGACCAAGACCTCCATCTCAGACTGACATCCTGACATTGCAGGCTTTCAGGACAGGCTGTCCTCTGCCATCCTAAAAGCCAGTGGGGTTCAATGAATATTTGAGTTCTGGCTTTCAGGGAGTTAATGCCCATCCTGAAGTGTCTCTGGTCTTTCTAACTTGTCTACACAGCTTTCATTCTTGCTTCCATTCGGGATGCATCTTTCTTCTTTTTTCTGTAGTCTATCAAAAAAGCAGTAAACTTCCTTTCCATTCTAGTCACATTTCACAGATGGTAGTAGAAGCTGGCAGCTGCCATGAGCACAGCCTAAAACCCAGTAAGAGAGCATGTGTGGGACACTTTTTAAGTAATGATAGCAAAGCTGTGCTCTGTTGCTAGAGAAATTTTATGGGATACCCTACCCACTACTTCAATCCCTTTCTATATCAATTTAATCACAAATTAGAAACAATAGATGAAACTTAATTAAAACAATACATTTATCAATTATCTTAAGATTGTGGCACCTTTATTCCTGTAAGTTACCTGAGAGGCAGCAGGTATGTTGCACAGAAATACTAAGTCCTTATTCACTAAAACACAAGGTTTCCAGAGTCCCTGGCATGATAAAATCCAGCAATCGATTACTCTGCCATAATATAGGTCTGATACAGGCCAAATTAAAAACAATAGTGAAAAAAAATTCTACCTCTTGATTATTGCTGGAAATTCTCAAAATTAAAACAATCCTTCTTACTTTACTCTAGCTCAAAGTGGGAAACCAAATAGGCTAAACTGTTGAATTTTACAGAACATACTCCACAAAGTCATGAAAGCTTCCAAGCATGAAAGAGAGCATTATCTGCCACCACAAACGAAAAATGAGTAAATAAATAAATAAAAGCCAACTCTTTAATTTTATTCCTGATGGTCCCAAGCTGCTGCACACACAGAAAATCGTGTTGTTCTAAAAGTAATAATGAATTCAAAAGTACCCCTGCTCCAGAAATCTACTTCTAGAACTGTCATGGAATTCTGCCTTCTACAAAGAAAGCCCTGTCGACTTGCTTCTTATATGGTATTTATCTGGAACTCTTGTAAGTGCAAAATGAAGCATTTAAATATTTTATGTAAATAAATAAAGGCAAACTGGGTACTGAACAGTGTCAAAGAGCTTTACTATTTGGCAGAGCTAAATGTCTGTGACAGCTCGGTTAGCCACTGAAAAATCTCTCTAATGATATACTCACCAGAAATGTCCCCAGTTGCTGTAGGGGGGATGGGGGAAGGTTTTACTAGAAAAAGCTCAATGTCTGGCTCCATCATGAAAACAGAGAATCTGTGACTGAAAGAGGTACTTAAGATTTTATGTGGAAAAGTCGGGAGAAAATGTTCAAAGATGAGGAAAGTATCTGAGCAGCAGGAAAGATCCAGGTAGAGGAACTCAGAGACAATTACTTCAAGGAGAAGGCAGAGATACAAGTCCTTATTTATTCCTCCACTCAACACACATTGAGCACTACTACCAAGCACTGCACCCCAGCAGCGGTTACAAGATGAATACAATACAGACCTTGGAACTTTTGCAAGGCAATATTAGAAAACACCCTGGGTTGGAGTGACTAGAGGAAATCAAATGGAAGAGACGTTAACTAGAATTGGGGTGCTGCCAAAAGAATACCAGGATGGGAAGCATCTTTACCTAGGTCTCACTGAGGGGCAAAGTTCACAAATCATACAGTAGAAAGAAAAAGGAAGCATATAAAACCAGATCGGTAGGCCCTTTCTGTCTCAGGATAGTGCATAAAAATATGGTTGGGTGAAGTTCAGTGATGACAAAAGGCCACATGAGGCTGTGAACAGGCAGGACAGTGAAGAGGATGAGTGGAGTGATGGGTTTTCCTTCCTTACAGCTTCTAGATCTCCATGGAGATAAACTCTGTAAAGATCTGATTCTTAGGTCCTCATATGCTAGACTCTGACAGCTGAGCCGCTCCCCATTCAACTAAGTCACTTTAATCGGCCATTAAAATACTTATGCAATCAGTTTGAATCTGTCCTAATGAAGAGAGGAAGACTTCTAGTTGTGCTGACATCTCTTGAACCCAAATAGCACACTTTCACACAGAGATTCCCAGAGGCTGGCTCTGAGCAACTCTTTGCTTTTGCTATTTGATTAATTAACGGTAAATGGCAGAGGCTTTTCTCTGACTGGGTTATTTGATTTAAAAGCTCCTGACTAATTTTGGTTGGGTGCTTTAGTAAGAAAGAGAAAAGGAAAGGAAAGACAGGAGATGGAAGAAAGAGAAAAGGAAAAAGAATAAGAAATACATAAGGGTGAAGAACCAAGACAACTTTATCTGTTGTAGATATTGATATGTTAATGCCAGGACCTCAAGTGTGAGAAAATTTTGATTTGGTTTGGTATCTTTCTTATTCCATCCCCACTCCAAATATGAGATTTCACTCAATAATTGATGGAATTTTTTTTCTTGTTGTGTTCTTAAAGTATAGTTTCTTTGATGAATTCTGAGCAAATCTCAATGGGGCATCTCATAAGTGCAATATTATATGTGGTTTGATTTAGTGGCATGGCTTAAAGGAGTCATGGAACTTTTAAATCTAGCTTTGGTAAGATCTTGGTTGGGAAAGTTCCTTTATCTATCTAAGCCTCAGTTTCCTAAGAGGCTTGGCTTTGATGATCACTCGGAGTTCTAGAATTGTATGAGTTTCATTCTGGGCAGCCAAGCATCATTGATATCCTTTGTCTTTTATATCAGTTTTGAGCCTTTCCTTAGGTCTAGTTATTTCTTGCAGATCTCAGCAACATCTTTTGTTGTCACAATACGATACTGGAAGAAAAAAACCAAAAAGCCCACATAATGCATGGCAGATTTAGAGTATTTATTTATCTTGAAGCTCATTTTTGAGTTATTATCTGGTTTAGGTCTGTAAGTTTTACTTGGCCAAAATGAATTTAGAAGGTTGTTTTCCACTGTTTGCACAGGTATGCTTTGATATGGCCCAATAACCTCCCATGAACTGAGGCCTGCTTTGTTCCAAATTTGCACCACTTATCATTTAATATACTAAGCCCCCAAACAAAAGCAAAGATGGAAAGCATGCTCAGACAAAGGGCTTAAGACAGGGTGAGAAGGAATGTGAGAAACAGCATGCCAAGGACAAATTCAAATGCAAGTATTTGGGGGATTGCCATCCAAGGGAAGAGCTTTTTCATGCTTCCTGTTTTTTTTTTGTTTTTTTTTTGACTAATCAAAAGAAATCTTTCAAATTACATTGTGTCCAGGAATTTATTTATTTATTTATTTTCTTTAGAGAAAAGCAAAGAGAAAAAAATCAAAAGCATACAGAAGCAGATCCATAGCTCTGGTGACAGTTATGAATAGGTGCACACAGGATCCTTCAGGGTAGATTCCAGGAACTGAGCATAGTTCAGGAAGATTCTGAGCTTGCAATTAATTATTTAGAAAGAGCTTCCTTGCTGCTAAGTAAGCACATAATGTTCTCTGGCACAGGAATTAGCTTGAGTTCTCAGCCCTGAAGCTAAGGTGTCAGAGAGGGCTGCTGCATGTGCTTCTAATTGCAAAGTGAAGATATTCCTGAGAGGAGAGATGAATGTATATACTTTACTGTTTTTGTGTGTCCGTCTTCCCCACCATAATATAAGCTCTCTGAGGGCAGGAACTTTTGATGTTTTGTATACTAGGTATCCCCAGCACATAGAACACATGATACATACTCAATACATGTTTGTTTAATGAAAAACTCCTTTGGACATCTGAATGCACCTATGTCTAAGTTCAGTAGATATGAATTTTAAAAGAAACATAGACAGTTGTATGTTAGGTTTTGCATTTGCATATGATAAGACTAGGTTCTAAAGTTTATTTTAATTTTCTACACAGTGTTGAATGAAAAATTTGAACAGAATTTGCAAAATAATTTGAATATTGTCCCATCATAACTCTACCACGGCTATCCTGCTTTGTCAATAAACCAGGTACTTCTTTCCTTATTATTTTCCTGCCTAAATCCATGGAGGGTTGATGCTTGGGGAGCTTGATTCTTCCTTCCAATCTTGTTGCTCATGTTAAGATCCTGGCTACCCTCCAGCTGTTTCTTGTGTCTTTCCTCTTAGACAATTTACCACCTTTCATGGGTTCATAATGGGTTCAGTGACATGTTAATTATCCAGTTTTAATGATTCTTTCTCTTTCTCTATCTCTTTGGTGCATCCATTTTAGCTTAGCTTCTACTATATTGTACAAGTTGAATGTCCTCCAAAGGCCCCTGTGTCAAAGGATTGGTTCCCAGTATGAGAGATGGTAGAAGCTGTAAGAGATGGAGCCTAGTGGAAGGTCCATAGGTCATTGAAGGCATGCCACCACATGGAATTTGTGACTTCATCATCTTTTTCTTGCTCTGCTTTTTGCTTTACTCCACCATATGCTTTCAGCATGATGGGCTGTCCTCATCAGAGGCTGAAAGAAATGGAGCAACTCGACCTTGGACTGGAACTTTTAGAACCATGAGCCAAAACCAACCTTTTCTCCTTCTAAGTTAATTGCCTTGGGTATTTTACTACAGTAATGGGAAGCTAACTAAGACAGCTCTGTGCTTCTCTTCTAGAAAATTTCTGAATTTATTTCATTTGTCAGGACCAAGTTCCACTTTTTTGTTTGGTAAAATTTTTGAGGAATGTCCTTGAAAAGACAGACCTGGACAATTGGAATAATATCAGCAATTTAAGACAACATGAATGGAGAGCCCATTGTGAATTTGGAATCTGATAGTGAAATAATTTTAGTTAAGTTCAAGAGTCTGTCTTCTTTCCAGAGTAAATTAGCTGACTTTTGGAAGTTGCTTTCCTACTTTTAGTTCTCCAGGGTATCAGCAAGGACATTAAAGCAGACATGCATCTATCAAATGCCCCTGCCCCCATCAGAGTTATCCTGAGGTTTTCCAAAGTGTTCTTGTCTTTCTCCCAAGGATCAGCCAAGTCCTGGGAGGATTCAGGTCAATATGTCACTCATCTGACTTGAGGCAGCAAGAGCATCATTCATCAGAAGGGCATTTTCTGAGTCAACATCACCATTCCCTGGATACTGAGCTTTCAGTAATGACATGTGCTCCCAGAAGAGGCCTTTAGGAAAAGTCAATTTGATGACACCACTAAAACCCAGGTACCTGGAAGCCTGAGGTGAAAATGCAAATTTATTAATATAGGCTGAAAAGTCCACAAAACAATGTCAAGATAGAAAAGCTGAAATCTACCTAATTGCTTGTTACCTTGAGTTTTGAGCACAACCTTCACTTGACCTGCTGCTCCTTCCTGTAACTGAGCTGCTGTCTTCTGCTTTCACAACCAAATTAGCAGAGAATTGACCTGCATGTGCTCCTTCTCTTTCTTCTGAACTTTATGTCTTGCCCTGATTGAGTTTGACTTTTGCTGCCATTATTCTTTGCAAACTTATAAAATAGGGACCATTCTTTACGCTTCCTTTAGCCAAGGCCAGTGTTTTGCACATGGTAGGGGTTTAATGAATGCTTTAATTCAACAGATATTTTAGTTGATTCATTACATGACCCAAAGCCACTCCTCATCTTGCAGTCAATATGCTTTCCTTTGCTGACTCTCAGTGAGATGCTGTCCCCTCTCCTCACTTTCTTGAAACTGTCTTTGCCTAAGTGGGATATGGAGTTGAATGACCAAGAGAGTTTGAGGGCCACATGACATTGGCAATCCTTGACCCAGCACTTTAAATCTGTGTGTGGCTTTGGAGAAATAATTTAAAAACTTTCTAATCCTAAGTTTTCCGGATAAATCTGCTCCTACCTGACAAAATTTGGATGAGGATCAAATGGACTCATGTTAAAGTACTTGTAAACAATGCATGTATGTGTGTACATATTTATATGGACACACACAAACATACATACACACATACATTTTAAATCTGACTCTTTCTCACTGTTTCTACCTTACTGTGCTGTGGGGAGGATAAAATGAATGATATGTGCATGTGAACATACCTAGCACAGGAGAGACCTGGATGGAAAGAAGGGGCCGGTCATGTGTCCGTGGGGAATAGTGCTTCAAGCCCAGGACACGGCCACTGCAATGATGCTTTGGAAGGAAAGGGTCTGCATGTAAGAAAAGGAACAAAAGTGTAGACCAATGTGCTATGAATAGAAGGAGCCAGGGTAAGAGTGATGTAAGATAACATTGGAAAACAAGCAGGGATCAGGTCAGTCAGAAACTTGCAGAAATTTGGATTTTATTCTAAGTGAAATGGGGTGTCATTTGAAGGTTTGATCAAGGCAGTGGAATGATCCCTTTGAATTTTTGAAAGTATCATAATGGCTACTATTTGAGGAGTCCATAGCACTGCGACAGGGAGATGGATTAAGAAGTGCACAGTCATCCAGAAACTGGCTAATAGGGGCTTCTCTTAGGGAAGCAATGGTGGAGATGAAAACGGTGGACACCTAGGAATACATATTTTGATAGACTTATCAAATAGAAGTACTTTTGTGAATATTTAATGTTCTTCAAAACTTGGCTACCATCGCTAATCTACCATTCACTTATATTTTACTATTGTTTGCTCTTCTGTGCTAGCCAAGCTAGGGTACAACTATGCCCCTTTGTGTATTCCTGCACCTGGGCCTTGCTCATGGCTCCTCATTAAAATGTTCTCTCTCCAGAAGTAATCTGCAAACTTTCTCTTTGTGAATGTACCCATATAATACATGCACATTTATTTTATAAGTTGTATTTAAGTATAGTGTTCATTCATATGGCAAATATTAGCAAATCCTAAATTCTTAAAAACATAAAAACTAAATGTAAATGAAAGCTCTAATTTTTCTGCTACTCTAATACATGTCTTGTGCACCACGTTCCTGTTAATATAAGCACCTCATAAACTCATCTCTAGGTTATCAACTTCTTTTTTTTTTTTCATTACTTTTTTTTTTATTGGTTATTCAAAACATTACAAAGATTGCAGAATCACATCGGTTACACATCCACATTTTGGTTATCAACTTCTATTGACTCTTTAAGTTTAAAATTGGGCTGCTTTTTCCATGAAATTTTCCTTCACCTTCTTTTGCTTTGATGTCTCATAAACACTTGAGTTCTACCACCTTAACTCATTTTAGCATTTATCATTCACCCTTTTTAGTGCATCTCTCTATCATGTACTCTGTTTCTTTGCTTGGATCATTGAGAGCACTGACTAATGTCTTATATTTGTTTTATCCACATTAATGTTTGTTAACTGGAGAAGGAATCTAATATTTTTAAACATCCTTTTTAGTCATGTGCATCAAGGGTCATCCATTAAGTCAACAAAAATGATCCCTTGTCTAATATGTACCAAATGTTCAAGATGCTGGGTATCAAGTAGTGGCTGGACCAGTAGTCTTTTCTTTTACAGAGCTATCATCCTCAAGGGAGAAGATGATAGAATATAAATAAGTGATGGGCCAAGATAACTTAAAATGATGAGCAAAGTTTTATGGAGAAAACCATGTACAAGGGATGTTGACTAGGGTCCACATGATGAATGAAAACCACCAAGGAAGTACCCTTGCAGTTCCCTATCCTGTACCATGAGAAGACACAGAAGAGTTAAGCTTATTGGGGTGAATAACAGATATTTGCCTTTCCAGGTGTATGGTTCACCTCTTGGCATTTATTTAGTTCTATTCTTACCTCCATGGCCATGAGATTATTCAAAATTCTTATGTCATAGTGACCAATTATAACTTTGAAAGGTTAGCCATTAATTTAAAGGTCAGCATAATAAGTCAGTAAGGCTAATGTTAGCTAACATAATAAGCAAATCCCCAAATCTCAGCAACTTAACACATTAGAAACTTACTCCTTCATTACATAAAAATTCAGTGTGGGGGTTTTTTGTTAGCAGGTAACCTTTTAAGACCCAACCCAAATTCCTTCAATCTTCTGGTCTCATTCTTCTTTAGGGACTCAAAATTTCCCATATTTACCCAGGAGATAAAGGGGGAAAAAAAAGTAAGGATCACACATGGGAGGTTTTCATGGCTCTATAATGATTGTGGTAATGTACACACTCCTGAACACTGAGGTGACATTTAATTGCAAAGGTGAATGAGAAATGTAGTCTCACTGTGATCCTGGAACAAGAGGAAATAGGTTTTGTAAAAGGCTGGTCAGTTTCTGCAGGAATGCTTCTCCAGAATTCCTTTTTCCCAGGTCTGAAAATTATCCCAATTTGTTGACCACCACAAGCCAAGAAAAAGTGCAAATGATTTAACTGAGTGAATTCATCTCTACTGATTATTTCTTCTCACTTATCTTGCCTTCCTACAGTTAATTTCACACATCCCACTTGTCCCCACCAACTGTCCCATTTTCACAAATCTAAAGAATAAATCAAGATTCAGTGCTGAATTACAAATGTAATACCTCAATGCAAATCTTCTTGCCACAAGAAGAAATTCGCAGCATATAGTTTCCAGCTCATTAAACTCAATGCCTCAAAATAACCTGGAGCAACACCTCTTCTTCAGATAAGGAAATGGTTGGCTACACCTGCTGCTAGAATGACTAACAATGAAATGTGTAAATTTATTCAATCATAAGCTCTTTGCCTTATGTGGTGCTGCAATAATCATTGTTGCTCTATTGTTATATGACGTTTTAAAAATCAGCCTTAATTATTTTGACTTGGTAATACACACAATTCTTCATTACTTCTTTTAATGGAGTGAGGTGGGGTGCTGTGGGACAAGGTAGTAGCTTGAGAAAGCTCAATGCTTTCATTTTTTATTTAGTCTTTCTTTTTCCTCATAGTTATCGTAGGTCTTGCATGCTAGGCACTACTGATAGTTCTTGGATGCTCTGAAAACACATTTTGGTGTTTTAAGCTTGCCATTGTCCCCAGATTAAGAGAGAAATCTAGTATATTAATTTTATGAGGGTTGAAAAGAAATCCAAAGAGTTCAGTTTCAAATATGGATAAATGTGTCTAGTTCTTATTGATATGACTGGGATGATTATGGTTGCTATATAAGGTTGAACTTAGCCAGATGGGATTTCACTGAGGTACCTACATCAGGGAAGCCTGGGTAAGAAACAAGCCATGAGCAGAGAAATAAAGCTAAGCATGGAAATTCAGAGAAGAAGAGAGAAGATCAAGTGTAGAAGGCGCAGACAGGGTGGAATCTCTTATAATACAAATTGAGCACAGTCATTAAAAATTAATATCTCTTAGTAATTAATAATTCTTTCCACTTTCTTTCCTTTTTAGCCTCTCTCTGCAGTTATGTTAGAACACCCATAAAAAGCTTTTGGTTGTAAACCTCTCCTCTGTGTGTAAAACAATGAATGGGCTATGGTGAAAGATCTCTTCTCCTACCACTTTCCATTCAATTCAAGAGAAGACCACTTGTTATGACTTACAGTTAATATAGTAAAATGTTTGTTTATAGCCATGTTACCTGATTTATCAATTACTCATTGTATAAACCTCTATTTTATATATTCTATGTGTCAGGCCCCGGGCATATAAAAATGAATGAAGATGGAGATCTTGGCATCAAGGGCCTTATAATCTAGTGAGGATAGATATACATTTAAGTGAACAATTAAACAATCCAAGATCAAGATGTCCAACAAGAGAAATTCCCCTGTTTTTCTTCTCCTCTCACAATTCCATTTAAATGACAAAGAAAATATAAAAATAAGAAAAACCCATAGTGTGAGTAGAAACCCAAGAAGGGTAGAGTCATGATACACCATTGATTAGTAGCAAACCCTCACCAAGCTTATTTGTGATGGCCCTTTTAAAGGTCATGACCAACAGACCAGATATGCTAACAAATCTTTGAAAGACAGAGCAGATGGAGTTGGGTTGAGACAGGAGTGTCTCTGACCCTTTAGAATGATATGGGCACTATGCAAAGGTGGACTTTTCTAGATGCATACAAGAAGAAACTCAAGACCAGCTCAAGGAAAATGGGGTTGAACTGAGGGTTCCGTATTCCACTAACTTACTATTCCAGTACTAAGGAAAAGAAGAAAGTCCTCAAAAATTGTCACTTGTTTCTTTTCTGAAGAGTTTACTTGAGCATCTATTATAGCAAAATGAAAAATCAATAGAAGATGGAATAGCAGGGAGTACAACAAAATGGAGGTGAACGAGTAAAACAGGAAAGCATAAAGTTAATTCTCAATAATTGTTGATGAAGGGTAACATTTAAAGCAATGGTTCAGTAAGAACTATTGAAGTAAAAAATGTGACTTATAAATAAATAGATATATAGGAATAAATTCTACTTATTGCACAAAAACATAAAAGTGGGAGTATAAAAAGAAAATTGGTGGGTATTGTTAAGTTTCTGACCTAATACAAAAATAACTTTCAAATACACTCATGATAATTTTAAGAATAATGTAAACTGATATAAATTAGAGGTACTAGTTTTATATTTATTAGGAACGTAAGGTGATAGGAACAGAGGAAGAGGAAGGAATAACAATGACATGGCGAGTAGAAAACAAATGCAGGTGACAAAACTAAGACCAAATATTTCCACTCATAATATTTGAGAATGGGTTAAATTCTTCTATGAAAGGCCAGCATTACCAGAGCTTAAAAAATTGTATGAGTTGAAATTTCAAAGAAATTAAAAATGTAATATAATGCAAATGCTAACAGAAATTCAGATTGTGGCAATATCAACTGAGACAGTATTCTAGGTAAGAAATATTGAACAAAACAGTGTCCTACTTTTAATGATAAAGTGTCTAAAATTCATAAAGAAGATATAACTATAATGAAACTGATGCTTTTGTTCTTTTAAAAAATATTTTTAATTGTCAATGGACCTTTAATTAAATAATTAATTAATTAATTACTATGTGGTGCTGAGAATCAAACCCAGTGCCTCACATATGGTTGGTGAGTGCTCTACCACTGAGCCACAACCCCAGCCCCAAACCTTGATGCTTATAAAGCCTGTAAAGCAAAACCTGGTAGAAATAACAGTAAAATAACTAAATCTGGTAGATTTCTGATATATCTTGCTTAGAAATAGAAATCAAGTAAATAAAACCAAAATAAATTTAAAGACTTAAAGATGTATATGGAACTTTGTTTATAAAAAATGGCAATACATTTTTTACCCCAAGACCCTATGGAAGCAGTCATATATTATACTTTGAACGTATAACAATCATTTCTAGGAGTCTAATTTAGATAGGACATATTTTCCAAAATAAACCAAGCCAGATATTATTTTCTTTACTCTCTCTCTTCCTCTTCCCTTGCTTCCTCTCCTTTTGACTCGGTATTACTCAGTTTTTTATTCACTGTGACCAAAATAACCTATAAGAACAATTAAGAGGAGGAAAAGTTTATTTTGACTCATGGTTCCAGAGGCTTAATCTCCGGTTGATCAGGTCCATTGCTCTGGGCCCTAGGTGAGGCAGAACATCATGGTGGAAGGGCGTGCTGGAGATTCACTGCTCAATTCATGACAGCCAAGAAGAAGTGAGAGAAAGTGGAGAGGGAGGGGACTGCAGAGCAGATAAGTCTGCCCTTCCTTCTTTCCTTCCCTTTCCTCTCCCCTTCCCTCCCCTCCTCTCCTCTCCTCTCCTCTCCTCTCCTCTCCGCACCTCACCTCACCTCACCTCTACTCTCCTCTTCTCTCCTTTCTTTTCCTTTCCTTTGTGGTTTTCTACCCTTCTTCTCCACTTTTTCCCTCTCCCTGCCTCCTTCTCTCCCATGCATGCATCTGTCCATCTATCCGACCACTCATTCATCATTAATTATGCCCAAACTATGAAGTTTTCCTCAGGATAGAGTGATTACAGGGTATTTTTGAATATTCTTTTTTTCTCTGTGGTTTTAGTTTCCTCTCTTTTTTTCCTAATAACTCTTACTACTATTGTTGCTACATTGATAACCAGCCACCTATTATTAAATATGTTTTGTGTCAGGTTCTGGTTTAATACTTTATGTATAACTCAAATGATCTTAACAGTGACCGTATGAGGAAAATGAGACTCAAGTATATAATTTATAAAATTAAAATAATAATAAATTTAAGATCTTTTCTACAATACTCTTCTTACTGTTTCAGTCTCTTCTTTTAAGTGTAACAAATTATTTTTGAATTTTTTCTGCACTTTTTAATTGGTGCATTACCATTATACATAATGGTGGGACTTATTATTAACATGTTTGTACATGTACATAATGTATACAGTGTTGCAGTCTCTTAAAGAATAGGGAATACAATGTTTCATCAGGCAATGATGGCATTGTTAGGATAGTTTTTTGTAGTTTGTTTCCCTATAGTTTGTTCTGTAAGTTGTCCAGAGGTAGATCACAGACCGTATCAATTCCATGTTAACATGTCCTAGTTCAGTGTGAACATCATGTTGATGTTCATTTTCAGATTTATTAGAGTTTGATGAACACAATAGGGTCTTTAAAAAAAAGGTGCTTTAACATTTCAGAAAATGAAAGTAACTAGATAGTTCAGGCAGAACTACTTCACACAGAGAGAGTAATAAACATGAAATGAGTTACCAGGGAAAATAATTGAAGAAAAAGATTGCAAATGAGTTTGTGTCACTGAGATTCATCTTTTAAGGACAGTGGAGGATTAGTTAGAATGGAGAATGGTATAATTGAGGTCAGTTGACAAGAGGGATCAGCAACAGGGTAATTTTGCTGACCAAGCCCAAGCCAGATTGTCTCACAGCAGACTTTGAGGACATCCATGCCAAAGGAAGTAATGGGGGAAACTAATAGGTTTAGGAAAACACCTGCATTTCTACTCCAGTCAGAAATATTGATGGCAAATAAGTGGAGGGACATACTTTTGACAAGAAAAAAGAGCAAATCGTCATCTTTTTTTTTTTTTTTAAATAAAAAAGGTGTTTTTGTTTTAATTTTTTTTTTTCTATTCTGCCACAGATCACAGTTTGTCAGTAGATGCCTTGCAGAGAAAGTATGCTGGTGGAGCTGTTAATCTATAGCAATTTGCACCAGAACAAAATTCAGACTTGAGAATTTAAAATCTATACCATAGCTTTAAGGAGATACAAAAAAAGTACAGTGGCATATTTTCTGTTTTTTTTTTTTTAACCTAAGAAAAGTGGTCCCAAACTTGCTTTATCTGAAGTCTATCCAGCTCAGTTAAATTGCAACTCAATTTTGTTATTTAGGCTTAAATTTAAGAGTTGAGTGGACTTCTCTTTTTCTCTTATACTCCAGCTTCAAATTATGAAAAAAACCACAACTTTCTGATCTGCCTTTTAAAGTGATACTAACTTTGACCTCTGGGCACTATTTGACTGCCATCATCATTGATGTCTCTTGTCTGACTTTTGCCCTAACTCTTCACTGATCTCTGTCTACACTCATCACCTTTTGGTGTCAATGCAGCTAGCAGATTTCGCTTCTCTACTCAAAGCCCTCCAGGACCTCCTTTCTTATTTAGAGAAAAAGCTGGAACATCTTTTCATGGTCTATAGGATCTCAAATAATCTGGCCCAGTTACCAGTGTTCACTCCATTGTAGACACTGGATTCTGGGGCTCTTGGAATGTGCCAGGCCAGCTCAGGGCCTCCCTGCTGAATGAGTGTCTGCTTCGAGAGTCCTCCTCCAAGTAAACACTTGGTTCTCTTTCCCTCAAGTGATTGTGCAAGTGTCACCTTCCAGTTGTCCTGTAATAACAACCCTGTTCAGTACCCTCTGTTCCATTAAACACTTAACTTTTCCCCACAGTTCTGATAAGGTGATAAACTCTGATGTATAACATTATTTATTTTATTTGCTTTTTATCTCCCCCAATAAAACATATGTTTTTTGTTTGTTTTGTTTGGTTGGTTTTGGTCTGCTTTGTTTACCGCTATAAACTCTTAGACTAGTTCCTAGCATAGCAGGAGCATATTTATTTTGAAATAAATGCTTTTTATGAGCATATTTATGAAAGGCACATATTCTAAAATTATCTAAATTATCTATGACATTTTTCAAAGTCAATAGTGTTGCTTCTTTGGCAGAAAAATGGGTGTATTACTTGATAGGACAGTAAGATTTACTATGATCATAAATAATAGCTGACTTTGCCATTAATTAAGACCTGAAGGAATATCACTGAATATTAAAGAATAATATTTCACTTGCTCAGTGTCTTTTTAGAAAAAATTTCTTGGTAGAAATTCATAAACTTGTAACCCCTTAACTGAGAAATCTTATTCAAATGAACTAATATAGAAAAAAATCCATGATGGCATATACTATACTTTTGGATATATATATTCTAAACTGCTTCTGATTTCCAAATAAGCCTCACAGTTATATATAAGTATGAAAATTGAATGAAAAGGCTTTCAGGATATGGGAAAAGGAGAATTTCAAGAGAAATAAACCCTCAATTCAAAACAAGAGAAGTCCTTTGGCTCCATTCAGACATTTTCTGAACTTACTTCTCTTTGGCCAGTCCAAAAGTTGGGATCCAAAGCAGTGTAAGAAGCTCTGGTTGCGGTGACCCCATGGCTTGCAGCTACAGGGTTGGGTCTCTTAGCAGTAAGAGCTGGAGCAAGCAAATTGAGTGTCAGACCCAGTCATTTGGTGAGAATTCAAGAGGGCCTTTTTTTTTTTTTTTTCTGGAGAATTCAATGGGATTTTGCTTTTAGGTGAAGTCTACAGATTTATTGGTAAGATGCTTGCTTAATTTCTAATTGTTATTTAAAATGCAAATGACTAGATAGTAGTGAACTCTCCTTAACATCCGTTGTTTATTCTTAGCTCTCTTCATTATTGATACTCCTATCAATGTTCCAGGTCTCATGGTTATCATCATCTCTTCTTCCAGGAAGCATTTCCTGTTTCTACCAAATTTGAGTTAGGAGCCCTTCCACTGGGGTTCCAGAGGGTCTGGTCCATCCCCGCATCAGAACCCTGGAGTTCTAATTTTTTTTGTTGTTGTTGTTAACTCTGTCCCCCAAGGGTGGATATGAGTGGCTATGAAGCAGGGACTGGTTTGGCATTGTTTCTGGATGGATCCTTAGTACCCAGCACACTTTCTAGCAGAGTTCATAATTTAAAAACACATAGGACAAATATGTTAATGAATTAATGTCTCTTTATAATTTTCATAACACTGAGGTAGATGAAGAAAAAAACAGACTTACATAGAAAATAGTCAGAAATAGGAGAAAGAAATATTAAAACATTATGCAACAAACCATTTAAAATTCTAAAAATGATATTTTAAAAGTAGCTTTTTCTGTCGCTAGGACTATAATAATATTTATCTTTTCATTTCCTTGCCCTCAGTACTCAAAGCCAATTCCAAAAGGAATGTATTTTAAAAAGAGAATATTTGACATGTCAGGGGCTAGCTTTATATCATTAGATACAAAATGGAATTAAAGTTATTTGTTTTGGTGTTCCATGGTTATCTCTACTGCCTATTGCTGATAAGAGATTCATATCTGATGTTGTTGAGAGTTTGATTTCACCTACAGATATCCTTTCCTGAAGGCCTTTAAGTTGTTCTCTTCTCCTTTTGCCTTGTGCTTTTAGTTTCCAGTGGCTTAAATTAACTCTTACGTAAAAGCTGGAAAAAAGAGCAAGAATTCAAAGAAATGTGTCCCTTGTGTGCAATTGATTCTCAGCAGTTTGTTATTAAATCTTTAAATAATTAAATACAAGAGAAAACATTAAAGCAACATTAAAAAGCCAGCCATATGTTGAAAATATAAATGGAGAAGAGACGGGCGTGGAGATGGCTCTAGAATTTAAATTCCTCTTCATTAACCTTGCCCTGTGATACCTATGCTGATTGTTCCTACACACGGCCAGCATGCAGAATGCTCTGCTGCCGGTGGCTGAGCTTTGGGAAGGAGAGAAAAGGAGAAATGTTCTTTGTCTGAAGGTGTTTGCCAAGGGGAAAGGCCAGTGGGTACGAAGGCAATCAAGACAGTTTCAGTGTAGAAGTGATGAGAGAGTTATCAGAGGATCCTTTGAACAAGTTCTGTTTGTTTTTTATAATCTATAATGTTCCCCAGGTAGGCAATCTTCTTCCTTTGCAGAACTCCAGCTCTAATCAGAAGATGGCTAATTAGTGATAGAAATACAGAGAGTTACCATAGGTGACACCTGGGTGTGGGCTCATTAAATACAGAGTGTACAACACAAGGAAGAGGAAGTTAGGAGAAAAGTCAAGGTCCTGGATGGGAAAGATGTGCAGAATGGCATGCAGTGTGACTGCGTTATGGGTTTCTTTGTTTCTTCTCAAGTTTATAGGTTGAAGTCCTAATCCCCAATACCTTAAAACGTGACCTTCTTGGATAACAGAGTTGTTGCAGATGTAATTCCTTAAGGTCAGGTAATTCTGGAGGAGGGTGAGCCCTTCTTCTAGTAGGTCCTCATTAAAAAAGGAACTTTGGACTCAGAAACAAATACAGGGAGAACAATTGTGAAGAGGAGGACAGATTGGG
Source organism: Callospermophilus lateralis (assembly GCF_048772815.1). Classification (NCBI taxonomy): domain Eukaryota; kingdom Metazoa; phylum Chordata; class Mammalia; order Rodentia; family Sciuridae; genus Callospermophilus; species Callospermophilus lateralis. Next base: position 111,520,950 of record NC_135308.1, read on the forward strand.
GGTGATGTTTTATATACCAAGGTGCCAAAAAATTTGCAGCAAACCACTAGAAATGAGTTGAGAGACGTGTGACAGAATTTTCCTCAGAGCCCTCAGAAGGAAACAACACTGCTGACATCTTGAACCCAGACTTCCTGAACTGTGAGACAACACGTTTCTGTTGTAAAAGGCGATTAGTTTTTGGTATTTTGTTATGGAAGCACTTCCAACTAAGGCAGTAAGGAAAAGCAATTGTGAAGTCTACATTGTTTTTGTTTTGTTTGTTTGTTTGTTTGTTTACCACCCTTACAATTTACAACACCACTCCATATTGCATGGCTGCCGATCAATCAACAAATGCTCCCATATCACACCATTGCAGGTCAATTAGCAAACACTCTCATACCGTATCTCTGTGTACCAAGTGGCAAACACATTTGCCACCACTACTAGCCAGACAAACAGGAAATGTGATGAATATAAAAATGATTCTTGCCATGGAGATATGTGGCCAAAACAACTCTCTCTGTGAAAAGAATACACTGAATAATAAGAACCCAAATGAGTGAAATTGGTGTTATAGGGAATGCAAAGCCTTGATGAGGCAGTAAATAGCTGGAGCAGCCATTTGTCAAGAGCCATGTGTGGAATATATTACCAGCTAGAGAACGTTATTCATAATTAATGGAAGAGGGAACCAGAGCTTATAAAGAATTTGCCCAAGGTTGCATTGGTGATACAGCCGTGAGTTGAATTCAGATCTATCAAACTATATTGGGTTAGAAAAAATAAAACTTTGGCCAGACACAGCAGTGAACACCTGTAATCCCAGTAGCTTGGGAGGCTGAGGAAAGAGGATCACAAAACCAGCCTCAGTAATTTAGTGAGGCCCCAAGCAACTAAGTGAGACCCTGTCTCAAAATAAAATTAAAAAATGGATTGTGGATGTGACTCAATGGCAAAGTGCCCCTGGGTTCAATCCCTGGTACCAAAAAAAGGGGAAAACTTTGAATTACATTTTGTGTCTACTATGGCTTATTGACTCCAAATTTCACAATTACCGCATATTTGGGATTCAGCTTTGGCTTTAATGAATTATCCAGAGGCAATTTCATTAGATGATGCCATTATTTCATTTCTGTCTATAAAAATTTTCACTGTGAGATTTGAAATGAGTTCTCAGTTAAGTGTTGTTTCACTTTTCTTACTTCTCATTTGGGTCTTGCTTACCCAAGAGATTGTGAGTTCTTTTGAGATCAGGAATTTGATAATATATATTGGGAGCCCAATAATTTGTTAGAAAAATATAATGTTAAGTTTGTTCTCTTTTGATTATTCTCCCCACCCCCTGAAAAAGCAAACTTGCTCTTAACTTGAAGTTATTTCTTAATCATTTAATTCTCTGCACCTCATATCCAATACATCAGCAGTCTGTTGGCTCTATTTAAAATGTACCCAGAATCACTGCCTTGACCTTCACCTCCCTAATACATATCATCAGTTCTTGTTCACATTTCTGCAAAGTGCTTCTAACATGTATCTCTGCTTCCATCTCTTCTCCTATATGATCTACTCTGCAGAAGAGAGTTACTTTATAAAAGAAAGAAAGTTCTTTCTTTTTCTGTCTTCAAAGTCCTCTAGTACTTTTCCACCATACTCAGAATAATATCTAGAATCACTTCCTTGTCCTTTGCCTCCACTCAGACTATTACTTCAACTGCTCTGACCCTTGCTCACTGGGTTCCCGCCACACTAACCTCTTCCTTGTTTCTTGGATGCACTCAGTACACACCCTATCTGGTGACTTGGCACTTACTTATCTTTCCATATGGAATGCTGCTTCTGCAGATATTCTTATGGCTGTGTCCCTTATTTCTTCCAGGTCTTCAGAGATGTCACTGTATCAGAGAATCCTTTTCTGCCTACCCTATGTGTAATATTGTACAATCACATTCTCCCAATACCTTTGCTTTATAGCCCTTATTGTTGCCTGTCCTGCTAGCATATAAGCTTTATGAGGGCATGGGTTTTATCTTGTTTAATTATATATCCCTAATACCTATGACACTGCTTGGCACATTGGAGCCATTCATCACACGTTTGTTGAATGAATGAATAAATGGAATTCAGTAGTTTTAGGTTTTTTTTGCCTTACCTCTGTGAATATCAGAGTATAACCATTGCCTTATATGTAGTTGGCATTCCATATCACCTTCATGTACATTAATTCATAAAATTCTCAGAAGGTTCATGAGAATTTGCAGGACACATGTTCACTCTGAAGAAGTGACGTTTGTGGAGTGACTTGCCCTGGGTTATGTACTTCATAAAGGACTTGTCAGGACTGAAGACAGTTATCCTCTTAACCTTTAGTCCAAGAATATTTTCACAAAGCCATAAACAAAAGCCTTGTTAGTCTTGGCAAACCTGGAGAGTGAGCTACCTATCTTGATACAGGATGCTTGTTTAATATGTCATCTTTCTAGTGTGAGACTTGAGGAATTGAATGTGGGTCAAAAAGTAGTTCACTTTTAGGATTTGGCTTAGGATACAAGTTGCAAGTAGAGTGTTCTTCAGGATTGATTTAAAAGTTTGTATTATTGTTGACAATGCTGGTGGAAGTTACTTGGGACTATTCTCAAAGGGACACCTGTTTTCAGACAAATCTATGTGACTTTGACTATGTCACTAAGCATGCCAACCCTGATGGAATCATTTGAATCTTCCCAGAATAAGAATTCTTTTTTTTTTTTTTTGCTGACATATGAGATCTTTGGAAAAATTTTTAACAAAATAAAACCTTGACTTGTTAGTTATTCCAAAAGGAATAGGAGATAAAGTGTCGAACATGATTTCCTGTGCTATCAAGAAACTTCCAAGGAAACACCAAAACCCGGCTTATTATGCAAGAAGGGGATCCAACAGATGGAAGAAAAGTTCAGCCTACTGTGAGGAGGAGGGAATGGATGTTCAGGGTGTTCAGTTTCAATTATCCATCATGAACAATTCTCGTGCTCTATCAGTGGTAAAGCGGAGGTATAAACCTGTACAGGAATCAGGGACAGATAGCTGGAAGAGCAATAAGGAAGCAGACTTGTGTCATGGTCCCAGTGGAGGCCCACACTGTGTTTTTCTCCTGTTTGTTTGTTTCCTGCCCCTAATTAGCTAATAAATATGCACCAGATTTTTGTAGGAGCTTTGGAGGGCACAGAAGATGTATGAGTTGCAGAGCCTGCCCTTGAGAAGCTTACAATTGCTAGTAAAATCAGACCTATCTAAACAAATTAGAAAAGTTGGGAATACACTTTGAAATTGGCTTCTCAGAACTTTTTTTAAAGTTTTATAACTTGGATACTCCTATTGCATTAAAAGGAGTCCTTCAGCATCTTATGCAACCTCTGTATGATCCAGCAGTAAAAATCTGTAGTGCCTGTCCATGAGCATTCTTTGAATATCTACTATTTGCCCAACATAATGGTGGGCACAGAAGTACCATATAGATAGTCTTTATTAGAGCCAAGGAAATCCTTCAGGTCTTCCATGCCCTGAATTCCTTGGTTGCCACAGATAACTTGGCTTTTCTGCAATTTAATAAACACAAGAGACAATCACCTGATACTCATGGAACAGCACTTTGCATTCCTCAAAGGTATAACTGCTTGACAACCAGCCTGAGAGCTGAGAAACAGACCTGTCCAGCAACCCACGTACAGTAGAGAAATTTATTACTATTTCCTATTTCCTCCACAGGAAAAAAAAGAACTATAGTCTGTATTTTGACATTTTAGGAAGACTTACTGGAGTTATGCCACATCAAATGAACTGATGTTATGACATGCTGACACTAATGTTCAACAAAGTGCATTTATTGCAGAATTTAGAGGCTAGTCACATACCTCCAAGGCTTTTTTATTACTATTATTTCTTCTTGGGCCTGCCTATCTTGAGGTTTTCAAAAAAGGAGACTCCTTAGCTTTATTCCTGAGAATTAGGCTGGCATGGGGCACCTTGTGCATATTCTCTTATCTTAATTTACCAATGTGGTTGATAAATCATACATCAGTTTGCAATTATTTCAGCACCTCCCTCTGAAGGGTAATTCAAAGTATTCTAGTGTCAGATCTTAGTATTAAGGGCACTTTGAGAAAAACAGAATTTTTATTCTTAGAGATTCAATAATGTTTTTCTCTGCTTTCATATCCATAAAGCATATTTTCTATTGCAGAGAATGATCTGTGGTTGTTGTAGTGCCTAATGTCAATCAATGTTGAGCATCTACTTTGTGTTCCTCCCTGTGGAGGAATTCAATTCAGACCAATAACACTTTGATGAGCACCAGCCATGTGTACAACCCCAAGGCAGTTGCTGCATGGCACATACAGATGAACTTATAGTCTAAGAGAAGATGGAGGACATGCACACAAATAACTATTACACAAGGTCAGTGTCATAAGAAAGGCATAAACCAAATTCTGTAAGGGCATTCTGGAAGACATAAATATGCTAGACTGTAAGCTACATGAAAGCTCAATTTTATAAGGCACTGTGTCACTAATGCTTTTATCACTGGTGACCAGGCAAATGGTTGCTTCTTAAATATTTCTTGACTGAATGCATGAAGATTCAAGTTGGAGATGAAAGTGAAAAATCAAGGTGAGACAAGGTTCTGATGCATAGTTCAAGTTGACTCTTTTAAGATGGGGAGGATTTTCAACAGCTGATGAGGTCATAGGAAGGTGTTTTAGGTGGGGACAAGGCATTTATGTCATGGAGGCTAGAAAGGCTGTGAGATGTCCCTGGAAGAGTTTGACTAGGGTACATAATATACATATACATGGGGATAATAAAAGAAATTCAGTAACACTTGTTGGGGCCTACATACTCAGTTGGGTATTTTTCATTTAATTTCTAGGCATTGGAGAATCATCAAAGTATTTTGAGAAATAATATGGCATTTTCTGAGCCATGATTTAGGGAAACTGATATGGTAACTATATGTGAAGCATGACCCTAACTTAGATGTACACCAAGATTAAATGGGAAGCTTTTCAATCATACTGATTTCTATATCCCCCAAGACCTAATGAATTGAGATATCCATTATCTGTATTTATAGCAAGTTCTCAAGTTAACAGCCAATCTGGCAGTTCATAGAACTCCAGATTACATGTGCTTGGAGTTAGTTCTTCTGGGCACAGTGATGGCTCTCTTTCACCCAGAAAATATATCAATAAGAAGTGATGCTAAGGGCTCTCTATCCACTAATTTTTTTCTAACCAGAGAAGCCTGCAATAATAGTAATGTAAGAAGACTTAGCCTTATTTCCAGGGCAATTTAAGAACTGAAGAATTCACAGCACTGCTATTCTGAAGTCATAATATAATTTTCTACATGTAATAAAAGAAACATAAAAATACAACTAATAAAATGAAAGGCTCCCAGGATTTGTTAACTCTTTGAAATACTGTCAGAAGCAGTATGTTCTTAAAAAGTTTATTGTAGGGAATGTTATGAAAATTGGAAGGGGATTACACCTGAGATTTTTAAGTTTTATTTCATTTTATTCCCTTTTTAAAAGCAATGATTTATTTAGGCACTAATGGGCATGCAGTTCCATTTTGAAAAGAGAAGCAAGCCTGAGTAATATAAAATAGTGTAAGGAACAATGCACAGGAATAAAAAAACTGAGTGATATTATAAATAACAATAGTACTATTGACAATGATACCTTTTGTTTAGTGATTTCTACGTACCAGCTATAGTGCTAAATGTTTTATATGCCTTATCTCATGTAATACCCATAATAATCCAGTGAAGTTGGTATGATTGTTGTTTCCATTCCACAGGGGGCAGGTTGTGATTCAGCCATACTGGATGACTTTCTTATAGTCGAAAGAATCTACGTGGTGAGAGTCAACATGCCCTGAATCTACAGGCATGCTGCTACCCAGCACTGGCTGTACCAGTAGCCAGCAGAGTTATCTCGCTCTACATTAATCACTCACATAAAATCCTCATAACCACCCTAAGAGTCAGTTAATATTATTACTTTATATCTATTGTATAAATGAGGTATAGGAGGCACAGAAACCTTGTTTCATGTCCCCCAAATTATGCAATGAACAAACAAGGAAAAGAACTGGAACCAGATGTGCTAGTCAAAGTCTTCCTCTAGGTCTAGTGACATGTAAACAAGAACAGAGAGTATTTTCTAGTGGTTGACACTGGGTTCTGCTCTCATTCCGGTCCTGGTTAATATATTTTTTACTTTATTTATTTATTTATTTATTTATTTTTACCAGTGTTGATGTCACAATGTTTTAGTTGTAGCAATTACATTGCAGAATGATATACAGAGAAAAAAAAACTTTTTCTTAATCTCTACTCTCGATATTCTGATACACAAAAACTTTAGCTAGGTAAGAGAGAGAGAGAAAGAGAAAGAGAGAGAGAGAGAGAGAGAGAGAGAGAGAGAGGGGCGAAGAGAGAGAGAAAACAAGTAACACTAAAGATGAAAAAGGAGACATTATAAATGATAACAAATAAATTCAAAGGTCCATTAGGGATTAGTTTGAAAACTATATGCTAGTGAATTGTAAAATCTAAAGAAAATTTTAAAAAATTTCTGGAAACATACAACCTCCCCAAGTTGAACTAAGAGGATATAAGAAGCCTAATAGAGTAATAACAATTAATGAAATTGAAGCAGTAATAAAAAAAAAAGTCTCCCAACAATGAAAAGCCCAGGACCTCATGACTTCATTGATGAATTTTACCAAACTTCTAAAGGAGAACTAATGCCAACACTTCTCAAACTACTCCATAAAATTAAAAGGGAAGGAGCCTTTCCAAAATCATTGGAGGAAGCCAGCATTACCCTGATACCAAAACCTAACAACGACACAACAAAAAAAGAGAAAACTACAGACCAAGATCCCTGATGAACACAGATGCAAAAGTCTTCAAAACTACTTGCAAATCAAATTCAAAAGCATATTAAAAAGACCACACACCATGACCAAGTTGGTTTCATTCCAAGAATGAAAAGATGGCTCAATATACACAAATCAATAAATGTAATAAATCACATAAATAGAATCGAGGATAAAATCACATGACCCTCTCAGTAGAGGCAGATAATTGGATATAATTCAATATCACCTCATGTTAAGAACCCTGAAATTATGTAGAGCAGGATCATACTTCATGTTGGTTTGGATATGAGGTGTCTCCCCAAAACTTACATGAGACAATGCAAGAAGGTTGAGAGGAGAAATGATTGGGTTAAAAGAGACTTAACCCAATCAGTGATTTAATCCCCTGATAAGGATTAACTGAGTGGTAATTAAAGTGGTTGGTGTGGCTGGAGGAGGTGGGAATTAGGGCATGGCTTTGGATATGTATTTGTATGTGGTAAGTGGAGTCTCTCTCTGCTTCCTGGACATGATGTGAGCTGTTTCCCTCTGCCACACTCTTCTGCCATGATGTTCTGCCTCACCTCAAGCCCCAAGGAATGTAGCTGGTCTTCTAAGGACTAAGACCTCTGAAATCATGAGCCCCCAAATAAACTCTTCCTCTTCTACAGTTGTGCTGGTTGGGTCTTTCAGTTGCAGCAGCATAAAAGCTGACTAAGGCACCTCAACATAACAAAAGATATGTATGACAAACCTATAACCACCATCATAGTGAAGGGGAGCAACTGAAAACCACTGAAAGAAGATAGGGGTGCCCGCTTTCACTACTCCTATTGAAATATAGTACCACAAATTTTAGCCAGAACAATTAGGCAAGGAAGAAAGAAAAGAAAAAAAGACATACAGATAGGAAAGGAGAAAGTCAACTTATCCATTTGCAAATGTCATGAATCTATATACAGAAAAACCTAAGGACTTCACACAATGAAATTAGAATGGACAGATTCAGTAAATGAGCAGGATGCAAAATTAATATAATGATCAATAGCTTTTCTATACACCAATGATGAAATTCATTGAGAAAAAAAAAATCAGGGACGTAATCCTGCTCACAACACACACACACACACACACACACCCCATAGGAATAAATCTAAGGGTGTAAAAGACATCTATAATAAAAATTATAAAACACTGTAGAAAGAAATTAAACATACCAGAATGTGTAAAAAGCTCCCATGTTTGTGGACTGAGAGAATTAATATTATTAAAATGTCCAGAGTATCCAAAGTAAACCCCATCAAAATAACAATGACATTCTTTACAAAATGAGAAAAAAAATCCAAAAATTTATATGGAAACACAAAAGACCCTGCAGAGTCAAAGCAACCTTTGGGAAACAGAGCCAAGCTGAAGGCATTGCAACATCTGATTTCAAGACATACTACAGAGCCATGGTAACAAAACCAGCATGGTATGGGCATAAAACCAATGGGACAAAATAAAGGACATAAATAAATCCATGCATCTTCAGCCAACTGATTCTCAACAAAGGTGCCAAGAAAGAAGAAAGGATTGTCTTGTCAACAAATGGTGCTGGGCAAAGTGGATATCCACATGTAAAATAATTGAAACTTGACCCCTATTTCTCTCACCTTGTACAAAAATCAACTCAAAATGCATCAAAAGTCTTATAATAAAACATGAAACTCTGAAACTATAAGAGAAAAACATGGGGAAAACACTTGAAGAGATTGACACAGGCAATGATTTCCTGAATAGGATTCCAGTAGATCAGGAAACAACAAGAATTGACAAGTGGAATTACATAAAATTAAAAAGCTTCTGCACACAAAGGAAACAATCAACAGCGTGAGAAAACAACCTACAGTATGGGAGAAAACCTTTGCTTGATATTCACCTGACAGAAGATTAACATTCAGAATATGTAAATAATTCAAAAGCTTAACAGAAAAAGAAATAATCCGGTCTATAAATGGGCAAATGATTTGAATACGCACATCTCAAAAAAGTACAAATGGTCAATAAATATGTGAAAAAATTCTTAATATCTTTAGTCATCATGGAAAATCAAATCAAAACTACATTGTGATTATATCTCATCCCAGCTAAAATGGTTATTATAAAAAAATAGAACAAATACAGTCAAGGTTGTGGAGAAAAACAGAGTCATTATACACTATTGGTGGGAATGTAAATTAGTAAAGCCATTATGAAAAACAGTATAAAAGTTACTAAAAGAACTAAGAATCAAACTTACCATATGATTCACCTACACTTTTCTGAGTTTTAATATAAGGGAAATGAATTCAGTATAAAAAATGAGGTACCTGCCTGCCCATGTTTATTGAGTCACTATTCACAATAGCTAAGATATGGAATCATGTTAGGTACCTGCCAATAGATGAATGGAAAAAAGGAAAAAAAAAAAAAAGAAGGCATAGGTACACAATGGAGTATATTTAGCCATGAAAAACAGTGAAATTCTGTAATTTGTAGGAAAATGAATGAAACTAGAAGGCATTGTGTTAAGCAAAATAAATCAGACTTACAAAGACAAGTGTTACACGTTTTCTCTCATATGTGAAAACTAGCAATAAACAATCAAAAAAATGGAGGACTATCTGAAAGGAAAATAAGGATTATTAGGGACTGTGAAGGAGCACAGCCAAGGGAGTGCTGAGGGTAGAAGTGTGGATAGACTGGATCAACACATAACATATATATGTTGTAAATGTCACACTGAATGCCACTAATTTGTATAATCAATGTGTGTTAATAATTATAACTTTTAAAAAAGAATAAGTAGAACTGAGTGAAAGATCTACTTAGCCAATAAGAAGATGGAAAACAGGCAGTGTAAATGGGGTTTTAAAAATAACACACTAAAGTGAAATTCACATAAAATAAACTGAATCATTGCAGAGTGAAAAAAAGTTTCACAAATGCAATTAATTTTCAAAGTTTACTTAACTGCTTTCTTTCATGTTTATAATGAGGAATGCTCCACTAATTGTGAACTTCACAGGTATGTAGATTTTCACATGCACTAGAAATAGAATGATATGTGCTTTGAGGATGCAACAGAAGTAAAAGGTTTGATGCAACAGAAGTAAAAGGTTTGAGGCACAGAACTTTATTGGAAAGTAGAATTTTCTTTTTTTGTTAAAAATCTTAGTGAAGCGAGCGGAAATGTTTATCCCCACAGGCAGAAAGGAATTCATAAAACCATTATATTCTAACCTGCTCTTTCCTCCAGAGACTGTCATGTAAATGTCTGCGAGAGCTGTGCGTATCAGAAGTTACACAACATCAGTATTCATTAAGATGGGTCATTCAGTACAAAGTGAGCTCATTTTACCAATACAAATTTGCAGCGATGGAATGAAGGGAAATCAAAGATGAAGGAAAATCCAAAGTGTGACCTTGAGCCTTCGCCTATGGGTATAGTCTTGTTTCATCAATGTCAAGGAAAGCAGAGGTAACTTTTAAGTTGCCTTGGAGCATCAGTGCATGCAAATTACCTTACAGTTCTCTCCCCTGGAGAGAAATCAAACTAATATACACCCGCCCATTTCATACAGAAGCATGATCTCTCGCCTCACACTAATGGCAGGGGGATCCATTGAGGGTCACACCGTTTTTTTGAGCTTAGAAAGCATTCTAAAGGAAATGACAAACAAAGGAGTCAATCACCATATGTGATAGGATGGTGCTAATTGGCTTGGACAGAATTTCTGTAGAATAGGTTCCTTGCAGATGCCAAGTTGTCATAAATGTATCCAAGTGGAGCACAGTGAGTAGACTGAATAAAGAGTGATGATTTCCACCTCATTCCTGCCCCATCTAAGTACTGCACCTCCTTGTATGCTGTGTCTAACAATGTTAATAGTGAAGTTTTCCTAAGAGGCAGCAGAGTAAGGAGAGAAATAGAAGATAATTATCAGATGATACATCTAGAATTTTCCTAGACTCTTCTTATGTCACAGGTGGTTGGCTTAGAGCTCTCGCAACCTTTCCCCGCTTACTATCTTACTTTTTTTTTCTCTCTTTTACTCCTTTTCTTCTCTTTCTTCCCTCCCTACTTCCTATCCTCCCTTCTTTCTTTCCTTCCTTCTTATTTAAAAAAAAAAAGTGCCACATTTTGGTTCCAGCAGCCAGCACCTGTGTCTCATTTTAGTGGATTGACCTAAGGCTACCAAAGGATCCTTGCTTGTGTGTTCAGAATCAAAAGTGCCCAGGGTACTCCCTGTGCCTTCCACTGCCTAAGTCAGTGGGAACTAGGATTTGAAAGCCATCTCCTTCATTTTTTTATCAGGAAAACTTTTAAGAAATAACCCACACTCTCTCAATCCCCTAGATCAGTCTGAACATCTGAGAGGGACTTTGAAGTTGTTTTCTTACTTGCCTTCTTCCCCTTCATTGTTCTGTCTTCCCTATTTCCCATGCTTGGTTTTTTGGGGGCATTCTCTTAATAGATCATTTGAACACAACTTTTTATCCTGAGGCTGCTTCTTAGAATACCATTTCTTCCATCAAAAAAAAAAAAAAAATTTAATGGGGTAATATCTAATGAAATACAACCTAAAATATTTTAAGAATACTTCATTTAAACACATTTTTCATTCATCAAAAATTCCATTGAGAAAGGGTATATATTGATTTTTTTAGTGAGACTTGAGAAACACATGGTCAATATAGCTATAGCTAAAGCTTTAGTGTTACAAATAAGCCTATTATGAACCTAACCAGGATGGATCTTAATGGTGGAAATCTCTCTCCTACCCAATCTCCACCTTAAACTAGTGGAAATAAAATCCTCCAAATTGTTTTATTTGCCCATTCATTTGGCTTTTAGATACACCCCAAATTGGATTTTATTAGTGTATACTCATGAACTTAACTTGTGTTGAAGTCAATAACCATTAATCCTAGTCTCTCTTTATGCATTTTGGTACTGTACATTAGTAATCGAAGGCCAAAATAAGAACAAAAAGTAAGATCTCTACATATTGACAAACGTTTTAGAAATATGGACTATACCTTATTCCAAAAGTCTGAAATTGAACTCACACTTTCCAACTAAAAGAAATGAAACCAACCACTCTCCAGTTAATTCTGCATGGACAATGTGAACATTCTAGTAAAATAAAAATTTTTTTTCATATACTCTTGTATGTGTCTTTCACAAAAAGGTAAGTATCTAGTCATGCCATCTGCTGTATATGTTTTTCCAGAAGGTCAGATTTGACAGTTCTGCATCAAATAACATTAGATTTCTCAGTTTTTGAGAAATTTCATTCAAAAAAGGCATTCTAAATAAACACTCTAGCTCACTGGAAGGGTATTTAATTGCTCTAATAAGTGGAACGTTGACTTCTAGTTCATTCTCAGGCCCTTTTCAGACAGATACTTACGTGACTATGTTCCTATTCAAGTATAAACAGAGAAAGCTTCTGTGTTCTTGAGAAAGTGGAAGTAATGCCACTGGGCTGGGAGATGAGCTTTCAGTGAAAAATGTGTCCACTTTTGAAATTGCTCATGCCATCTTATGGCTGCCTACTCTTTCTGTGGAATGACGTGCTTCTCTTCTTCATCCAGCAAACTTCTACTCATCCTTTAAGACTCAGTTCAGACCTGGAGATGTAGCTTAGTGGTAGAGTACTTGCCTAGCATGCACTAGGTCCTGGATTTGATCCTCACCACTGACAAAAATAAAAATGATCCAGTACAAAGGCCTTTTCCTCTCTGGGGTTTTGCTTGACTTCCCCTGACAGAGCTAGCTAACGTGGTTCTTTTATTATATTCTATAAATTACCTTATTATGAATAAATTCCCATATGTGTAAGTTAATATTGAACAAGTTTGTTTACCTTCTGAAGTTTATGACCTTTGAAACCAAAGGCTGATTATTGATTTATTTATCCCCAGACTCAGTGACATATGAATGTACTTAGGAAATATTTATTAAAGGATAAATGAATTAATAAGTATGTGAATAAGTGAACAAATGATCATGTGATTAATAGAGATGGAAAATAAAAGATAAAAATAAGTACATTGGTAGAAAGTATCTAAGATTAGATAAACTATGTCTTGGAGGCGATGGTGATAAAAGAGACAATTCCATGGTGGAAGTTGGATTTAAATTAGTCCTCAAAGGCTGAGGGAGGGGTTTGATAGTGCAGTGATCAATAATAATATTATTCATGTAAGTGCTTTTTAGAATCATAGAAAATACCATAAGCTACACATACTTTGTTAATATTTATTAGAATACATCAAGTATACTGAAATGCTTGCAATTAATAAACCAGGAAATATTTAGAATGAAACAAAGAAATAGAGATAAAAAGGAAAACTTAAGTGGGGTGCAGTGGCGCCTGTAATCCCAGAGGCTCAAGAGGCTGAGGCAGAAGGATCATGAGTTCAAAGCCAGCCTCAGCAAAAGCGAGGTACTAAGCAATTCACTGAGACCCTGTCTCTAAATAAAATACAAAATAGGACGGGGGATGTGGCTCAGTGGTAGAGTGTCCCTGAGTTCAATCCCCAGTACCCTCCACCAAAAAAAGGAAAACTTAAAGCACAGCACAAACAAATTGAAATTGGGATGTAAGATCATTTCATATTACATATATTCTTAATATTAGTAAGCATAAATACTAATACTTATTTTCAAGAGAAAAAATAAATCAAATAATTTAAAAAAAATTTTTTTTTGAATAAGACAATTGTAAAAATTTTGAATGCAAAAATACTTTCATTGTAGTCTACTCAGGGAATAATTTTAAATTATGTGGTTAGAATCTTGAACACTTGATATTTTCAAATGACACATGGTTGTCATCTCTTTAAGTTTACTCATTTGAAAAATAAGTGTATTTCTTCATTTATAAAATTCAGAATTATGTTATGGGTTCTGGAGAGGAAAGAAAGATACATAACTTGCAGCAGTGCAGTGCCTATTTGTTGTAATTGGTATGTGCAGGTGCACACTTAAGACAGTGTGAGAAATGGGCATAGAGCTGAGGGGAGATGAGGATAGAAGGATGGATACACGTAATCAATGCATAATGTACTCAAGTGCAGAAATATCACCGTGAATCCCATAAACTTATAAAATTAATATGTTAATAATAATGATAACAAAATAAGAGATAAGAAGAAGATTGCAATGTAAATAGAGCAAGTTAGGATAGGATGAGTTATGCTGCAATCATAATAAAAATGATCTTAAAATATATTTTATATAACATAAAGGGTAGATTCTGATATAAGTTCTTATTTATCTGGAAGATTAGCCTCAGACTCTCATAGCTGTTGGATTTAGCTAGTGGTTATTTTACTGATGCTTTCAAGTTCATGTTCATTTGCATATGTGACACAGCAGCTGTGTGGCTGGCTTTGGAGCAAGTGATCTGACCAAGTGGGCTTGGTGTGGTATAACTGGGAGTCTGGAGAACTGCAACTTCCAAGTTAATATTTAAATGTAGTGTCTCAGTTTGCATACAGTTTAGCATGGTAATTCATCTTCTGGTCTCTATGACTGAAGTAGTAATCCTCAAGTATAATGTATGATGTATTTAAATAATTCTACATCTGAAGAGATCTTAGTCATCCTTACAATGAAATTAACTCCTGCATCAAGTGGGCAGAAACAGTATTGGTTTACCAAACCTCTGCTTTTTGGTGTCAAGTTCAAATGCCATTTAGAATTGATAGCTTGCCTTTTACAGTATTGTCTAAAATTTACTGAGCAGGTCAAAGGGAAAATGAAGGCCATGTCAAAATTAGAATCTTACATTGATGCATACCATGCGAACAGGTTTGGGTGTTACTTAAAGCAAAACAAGTCAATCATTTTGACCTTTTTACAGTGATGACTTATATTTCCAAATTGTCTTTGAACACTGCCATTCAACTACCTGAGTCATTGCTTTTTAACAAAAAAGTATAGTAATTGTTACTCGTTAACTGTGTCCTAAGTGCTGAGCCAAGTGCTTTACATAGATAACCTCATTTAATCTTCTCTATGACTTTATGAGGCAGATCCAAATAGAATCTCCATTTTATACTTGAATAAACTTTCTAAGGTCACACAGGTGGTTAAGTGAGGAAATTGGGTTATACGCCCAAGCAATGTGGTTCTAGGATTTGTGCTCTTTTGTACTTTGTGTTAATTTATCCTTTAAGAACATAATCAGAATTAACCACTCTAATGGTATAGATTGGTGGTTATATGGCTTAGTGGAATGTTTGGTCAGGACACCTGGAGTTCAAAGAAGATTCCTGGATTTATAGGCTTAGCAATTGATTCATGCCAGCCAAACTCAAGAGAGTTGAGCTTATCACATAGAAAGACCAGTACAGAGTCTTCAGTAGGTAGTTGATTCTTTCCTGTGACTAGAATGAGCACTGGTTAATAAAAGCAGTATGGCCAGTTAGTCCTAGATTTAGAAAAAGATTCACCACTTACTAGCTCTATACCTTTGGTAAATTTATGAATCCTTAGTTTTCCAATCTTTAAAATGAAGATAACAGACCTGTTTCATCAGGTTGTGATGAATTCACTCTTATGAAATGCTTATTACAGTGCTAGAGTCACGGTTGACCTTCAGTATTGGCAGTTATTATCAATTAAAGAGATGGGGATCTTTTCTGGTATCTGAAAAAAAATCACATGAATAATCAGTAGGTAGTTTAATGAACTCTCAGACTGATAAAAGAGCTGCTATTCCCATGGAATATTCTATTCAAGCTTGGAAGAATATTCTTCCTCCATTACCATGTCTGCTAATTAGGTGCTGAAATACTCATGGCTGCCAGAATAAGTTTTTCTCCTTTAAACAGTTTTGGATAAACATGAACACATTCCTAAGTTTAACTCTGCTTCTACAAAAATTCTGCTATTATAGCCTCCTGATGAATGAATGCTGTGTATCCTCAATTCATAGATGCTATTTATAATAAACTGGCACCATGAATTAAAAAAAAGAGTTTTAGGAGAAAAAATTGATTAAGTGTGCATATTGTTAAAAAAATTATCAAAAACTAGATTTTATTTACCTATGCTATTATGTATGAGTTTCTTCTTAAATCTTACAATATTTGTTCAGAAATTTCAGTTAATCTGTTTTTGCCATCGGCAGTTAGGTATAACCTCTGGTGAGATATATATATATATATATATATATATATATATATATATATATATTTTAAATAAAATTTTCTGATAATTTTTACCTCCTGAGCACTTTTATGATTTCCAGTATAATTTCAAATATACAAGGGTTTGTTCTACATTTTCTTTGTGGTTTAATTCATAGGTTCTTGTTCTTTATATGATTTAATTTTCCCTAATGTAAAATAGTTTCATTTGAAAGTCAGCTAAAAGTGTTTGATCAATAGCTATTTGATCCTTTAGGTTGCCTGAATTTGTTACATGAAACTCTCCTGAAAATCCTATGATCCAGTTAAGGGATTGGTACACTCTTATCTGAAGGCCAAATCTGACACACTGTCTTATAAATTAAGTTTTACTGCAATATGATTATGTCCATTTGCTTATTGGTTGAATAGTTACTGCAGAGCTGACATGGCCTGCAAAACCTAAAATGTTTACTATTTGGATCTTTACAGAAATGTTTGTGGGCCCTTGGTCTTGTTCAAGAGATCCAGTAACTAATGCTTACTACATGATAATCTTCTTTCTTTACCTCCTGCTCCTCAATACCATTATCATTGACAACATAGCTAAGAGGTATAAATATATGTTCATCACTATACTGAGCTCCCAACACAGTTGTTGAAAAATGGTTTTCAAGAACGTTAGCTATTGAGCCACGCAATGTACATGTATAAAATCATACATGATATCAATATTTATTATTTTAGATAAAAAATTGGTGTGCTTTATATCTTGAACACTTATGTTCAAAGGACCAACATAGGTGACCATGTTTTCATTTTAGCTCTACTTCTTCACAGATAATTTACTATCAATTATGTTGATGCTTATCATTGACATATTTTTCTCCTCAGGTGTTACTTTTTTTAACTTCATATCTTGGTCATCTTAAGATGGCTTTTGCTATACATTCTTTCAAGCTTTTCCTGTTTGTTTCAAGAAAAATGAGGAGCTTGAATAAAGCATTTTAAGAATGTTAACATTTTAAGGATATCAACAATACTGAGTTATTAAATATTAGATTAGTACTTTTTATACTCAGTATTTCTTATAATCTAGTAGTTTTCTACTCAGTATTTTTTATGCTCTACAATGTGACATGAGTTTTTTTTTCATATGTCAATGTTTTTAAATTCTTCTCATTACTCAATAGGAAAAAAGAGAAATTGAAACTATTAAATTGAGTTCTCTTTGTCTTTGATCTCTCTTTTCATATTTGAAAATTTGGAACATTGAGCTTTTTGAGAGCTAGGTGTAGATAAGTTATTCAGCCTGGGGCTGGGGTGTAGTTCAGTGGTTGAGCACTTGCCCAGCATGATTCCATCTCCAGTACACCCACCAAAATACAGGAGATGTTAGAGAAAGTAGTTTTGGAATTAGAAAGTTGTTAGCTAAGTAGAAAAGAGTTTAAAGAGTTCTGAACTAGAAATATTATATTAGCACATAGGCTCAAAATGTTTCTTTAATTTGATATTGCTATCTAATTTTTCAAATCATTCTTTAGTTTAAAAATTTCCTTGCATAGCATGTGTCATTGTTTTTCCTGAATATAGTATTTACTACTTCTGTGATAATTCATAAACTAATAATTAATAAATTTGACAGAAAAAAATAATTTTTGCAATTTCAGATGTGATAAAATAATATTACTAAATAAGTAATGGCATACACTGTATTAATCCCTTATTTAAAAAAATAGAGATGTAATGCAATAAATCAAAAATCTTCTGACCCCTCCCCCCAAAAAAATAAAAAAAATAAAATTCACCTATAGCCCATTTTCCAGATGAGGTGGTTGAGGTCTCAACTTCCCAAATATATTGTAACAGGAAGAATAACAGAAATACATCAGCAAGGGAATATAAGTGACTTAAAAAGATTTGGGACAGTTTGATAAGTAAGGGTAGAAATGGGAGAGCTGAGGAAAGATTGAGTAGGAAAAAGCTAAATGGAGTCATTTGTGAACCATGTACTTGGAAATCAACTATTTTTCAGAGGGGTATTATACTTTGGATCTTGAATGCTCCCCAAAGACCGCTGTGTTGAAGACCTGGTCCCCAGCCTGTGGTGCTATTGGAAGGTAGAACTTAAGGAGGCGGGGCTGGTGGAAGGAAGATAGGTCATTGAGATGTGCCCTTGAAGGATAT
Source organism: Callospermophilus lateralis (assembly GCF_048772815.1). Classification (NCBI taxonomy): domain Eukaryota; kingdom Metazoa; phylum Chordata; class Mammalia; order Rodentia; family Sciuridae; genus Callospermophilus; species Callospermophilus lateralis. Next base: position 111,539,198 of record NC_135308.1, read on the forward strand.
ATGGGGCCCTAGAATCTCCTTTCCTCCCTCCCCCCATCTCTCTTTCTCTCTCTTTTGGAGGGGGTGGTTACTGGGGATTGAATTCAGGGGCACTTGGCCACTGAGCCACATCCCCAGCCCTATTTTGTATTTTATTTAGAGACAGGGTCTCACTGATTTGCTTAGGGCCTTGCTTTTGCTGAGGCTGGCTTTGAACTCTCAACCCTCCTGTCTCAGCCTCCTGAGTGGCTGTGATTACAGTCATGCACCACCACGCCCAGCTTCCTTTCCTCTCTGTTGTTGCTTTCCAGCAGTAAGGTAAACAGCTTCCTCTGCTTCTCTCCGCCATGAGGTACTTCCTCACTGCTGGCCCAGCAGCATCGGGGCTAAGCAATCATAGATGGAAACTTTCAAATCTGTGAACCCAAATAAACATTTCTTTGTTAAGTTTATTATCTCAAGTATGTCTTTATTGTAATGGAAAGCTGACTAATAAAGGAGTCCCTGGTTTCTTGAATCTTTCTGGTTACAATATATTACTCCACTAAAATGTAAGCTTCCTTAAGAGCTGGGATGATGATGATGATGATGATGATGATGATGATGATGATGATGATTATTCTCTGTGCCTAGAGTAGTGAGCATTCAAAAAACAACTGATGAAAAAAATAAAAGAGTATGTCACTTGACTGTGAAAACTATGGGAAAAAGAAGATAATAGGACAAGGAAAAGAAAGCTGTCACAAATACCAGAGACATTAACTCTTGAAACTCCCTTTGACCATCTGGATATATTGAGAGCTGAACAACATGGAATAAGGGGCAGAGGAAAGAGCTCCGAGAGTGATAAGGTGGCATTTCCATGTGGTCAGGTTTTATGGTAATCCTTGGTGTGAAAGTAGGTGTTGGGTTTTTCCTGTTTATATTATTCAAGGTTACAAGTCAAAAAACAAACAAGCAAAAAAGTACAAATTAGCTTAAGTAAAGAGCAATTTGCTCATAAAATTTGGACAAGAATTCAGTTCACCTCTCACTTCTATTTATTTCTAAAGGCTGGTGTCATTTTTCTCTACCATGGATTGGCCTCTACTTGGGTTAGAGGATAATGATGCCAGCAATCAAATACTAATCCTCCATAGTTGGGAAAAAATATTTCTCCTCCACAGCAAGAGACTTTTATTTAATCAAGCCTCTTCTTATTACCACTAGAACTGACATTTTTTTTCCACTTCAGGCTTTGTCATTTCCCATCTGGATTATACCATACCTACAGCTTTTTTTTTTTTTTTTTTTTAATCCATTCTCCATTTTCCTTTTAATCCATTCCCCCAAGCTTGTTAAGTCATTTTGGTGCTGAAAATCTGCAAGGACTCCTCGTTCTTTTCATTCAACACCTAAGCTATTTGTATAGCACCTATTATTTCATCCTACTTAATTCTTCAAGTTCGTCTTTCAACACCTCTTCTTTCCATTTAATCCCCAATTCTAGCCATGCTATATTATTTACTTGAAGTTCCCATTGTCTTAATTCATTTTCTTTGCTATAGCAGAATACCTGAGATTGGGTTACTTATAAAGAAAGGAGGTTTATTCAGTTCCTGGTTCTGGTGATTGAGAAGTACAGGCTACAGCCGCAGCATCTGGTGAAGGTGTTGTAACAGGGCAGACGGTGAAAGGGTAAGCAGTTATCTTTGGAAGATGCAAAACACAAGGGGCTGCTTCTCTTTATAATAGTCTTCTCTCTTAGAAATGAGATCACTCCTGAGAGGAAGGCTCTTAAAGATCCTACTGACTTTCAACACTATTATATCAGGCATCAAATTTTAACATGAGTTTCGGTGGGGACAAATCACATTCAAATCCCAGCATTCACCAAGGGACTTCTCCACCTGGAAGACTTTTCCTGTTCTGTTTTTTCATCTCCTATCCATCCTTAAAGACTCGGTTGAATGTCTTATTCCTACTCCCTGGAATTTTCTGCCTTTCCAGTCTGCAATAGGTATCCTTCTTGTTGTATTTCCACAACAACACGAATTCTGTACCTATCCACAGACTGTTTGTGAGAGGCAGAAGGTTATGAAAACACAGCTTAGCCCAAGAGGGCGACGTGGGTGGGTCATGTTGAGAGTGCAAATGCACATGCAGGTGATCCACCAATTGTTCTCCTGACTCAAGACCCAGAAACAACCCCATTCCCCAAAGGGCTTGGCTACGGCCTCATTTGGCCTTGTTTTGCTACCAAAACCATCTGCCAAGAGGACTGGGAGGACTCATGACCACTAGTCCCTTGGCAGGCAGGCCTGTCTGCCTGCTAACATTGATGTTGGCAGTGGACCTTAAAGTGATCCTGTAAATTGGCTTCAGCCTCCCTCAGCTATAGTCCCAGTTTAGTACAGCTTGCACGAGGACCTAGGGTGAGACTCGTCCATGGGAGCCACTGGGACAGGCTTGCTGGCCTCCATCTCATAGCAGAGCTTGAAGGGGCCCTGTCTCGGCACTAACTCATTTCTGCTGAAGCCCTGGATTTAGCTTGCCTACACAGGCAACTGTCAGGAATGCACTTGAAGAGTCTTGCAGGCCTCTGTCCCACAGATGATCTTGAAGGTTCTCTCCCCTTTTCTGCTGTGGTCTGGGAATATCTTACCTGTGAAAAGACTTTCTGGGAGTCTCACATACAACTGTTGTCACCAGGTCTGGTTTGCCAGGATCAGTCCCTTCTGAAATAACTCTGAAGCTTGGTTTCAACTCTTCCCAGCTGTGGTCTGGGAGGTATTCTGCCTAGCAGGGCTCCCGCTGAGAGATGAGCTCATCTGAATCCCAGTGGCAGGCTTGCCCCAACCTCAGCCCAACATGAGGCAGGACCTCTGGCCCCGAGCCCTCTGGTCTGTAGGCTGAAAGCAGTTCTTTCTGTCCACTTGGGGACCTAGAAGGAGGCATGTCCAAACAGAGCTCCTGCAGCCTGGCGCATGACATCAATCCCATTGTGGATGTTGAAATGGCCCTATAAATGGGCTCCACCCCTTTTCATCTGTAGTCTGAGAGAAAGCCTATTCACCAGGGTATCACCATACACACCTACCTGTGACACTGGAGATAAGACTGAAGATCTGGTCTTGACTGTAGACCCTGAAACCACGTTGTGATTCAGCTCCAGCCCACCTCAGCCACAGAACAAGGCTATAAAGCCATCTCAGGAACCACCCAGTTACCCAGGGGGGCTCTCCCAGAGAGGAAGAAATACCTGTCAGTGCATATGGTAACAGTACTGATATCTGTGAAAAAGATGCCAAACAGGTGCATTGGAGAAGACAGCCTCTTTAACAAATGGTGCTGGGAAAATTGGATAGCCACATGGAGAAGATGGAAACTAGACTCCTATCTCTCACCCTATACAAAACAAAGTGAATCAAAGAACTTAATGTACGACTGAAATTCTGAAGCTAGTAGAAGAAAGCACAGGGAAACAGTTTAGAATATTGGTACAGGCAACAGTTTCCTGAATAGGACTCAGGAAACAAAAGGAGACCTGGAAGTAGAAGGGGAAGGGGAAGGGGAGAAAGGGATAAAAGCGCAAAAGCACAGAAGCCGGGTGGACATGATCAAAGAATGAAATCCATTAATTTGCACAATTAATATGCTCTAATAATTATAATGAAATTGTAATTAAAAATCAAATTTGTCTCTTCAAGGTAAAAGAATGGAAATGATCATTAATAAAATGTCAATAAGAGGATGGCATTATGGTTGATTTACAATTTTCTCCCTTTGCCTTAATCCATGTTTTGTGAGACTACTTTTATAAGGATAATAAAAAGTAATTATTTTTAACATTAAAGAAAATGAGAGCAGACAATACTTACCAGAACCCATTCATTGGTTCTATAGTTCTTTTTACTTTCATGTTATTTGGACCAGAGAACTAGATCTCCATTGAGTTCTATGTACAATCAGGAATGTACACAAACTATCCATAGAATATGTAACTTATTTGATATCTTAGTGTTGTCATTATTTTCTTTAGTTCAGAGAGAACTGAGACTACACTTCAAATTTTCTAGAACCACTTTGAGAAATGACTGCTTAAAAGACTTTTCTAATGTATTACATATGATTCTTTTATAATAGAGAGATTGTCTTCCATTAGAAGAACAAATCGAAAAAAAAAAAATTGAAGCACAACACCCCAGAACTTATGGGATGCAAGAAAAGAAGTTTTAAGAATGAGGCTTATAGCAATTAATGTCTACATCAACACGAAGGAAGACATCAAATAGACAACTTAACGTTACACCCTATGGAATTTGAAAAGGAATATTTCTATTTCTAATAGAAAATTTTGAATTGAAAAGGAATAATTGAAAAGGAATATTTCTATTTCTAGTAGCCCAAAGTCAGCAAAATGAAGGAAATAATAAATATCAAAGTAGAAACAAATTAAATGGAGAGTAGAAAGATAGTAGAAAAGATCTATAAAAGTAAGAGTTGGTTCTTTGAAAAGATAAACAAAATCAACCAAACTTTACCTACATTTAAAAAAAGTTTTTTTAATTTTTGCATTACAATTCTTAATACACCATTATATCATAATTTATCATATCTTTGATTATATATAAGGTATGTTGACCCTGAATTCACATCTTCATCCATGTATTTTGTATAGTGATGAGGTCTCCTTTCACCATCCATGCTATTCCCCTTCTCCCTCCCTTTCCCTCCCACCCTTATTTCTTATCTAGAGGTAATCTTCCTCCCTTGCTCTCCCTCCCAACCCCATTTTGAGTCACCCTCTTATGTCAGAGAAGACATTCAGCGTTTGTTTTTTTGGGATTGGCTTACTTCACTTAGCATAATCTTCTCTAATGCCATCCATTTTCCTGCAAATGCCATGATCTTATTCTTTTTATTGCTGAGTAATATTCCATTGTGTATAAATGCCACATTTTTTTTTTAATCCATCTAACATTGATGTGGCTGTGTCCCTGTAGTATGCTGTTTTTAGGTCCTTTGGGTATAGTCCTAGAAGAGGAATAGCTGGGGCAAATGGTGGTTCCATTCCCAGTTTTCCAAGGAATCTCCATAAAACTTCACCTACATTAAGAAAAAAAAGAGAAGATAAATATCAGAAATGAAAGAGAAGATATTATAATTGATACCACAGAAATACAAAGAATTGTAAAAGACTACTAAGAACAATTATATGACCACACATTGGCTATTCTAGAAGAAACAGATAAATTCCTAGAAACATACAATCTATCAAGACTAAATCAAGAAGAAATAGAAAATCTGAACAGACCAATAATGAGTGAGGAGATTAAATCAATAACACAAAATTTTCTGTCAAAGAAAAGCCCAGGAATAGATGGCCTCACAAGTAAATTCTACTAAGCATTGAAAGAAGACTTCATACCAATCCTTCTTGAACTTTTTTTGAAAAAATTGAAAAGGAGGGAATAAATTCAAACCCAGCTTATGAGCCCGGCACTATCATAAAAAGCTAGATCATGGCACTATGAGAGAAGAAAACTACTTACCCATATCTCTGATGCAAGCAGATTTTAAAAATCCTCAACAAAATACTAGCAAACCAAATTCAACAATACATTAAAAGGATCATTCACCATGATCAAGTAGGATTTGCACCTGGGTGCAAAGATGGTTTACTATATGCAAATCAATGAATGTGACACACCATATCAACAGAATGAAGAAAAACTCTATGATTGTCTCCGTAGATACTAAATAAAATAAAAGCATTTGAAAACATTCAACATCCATTCATGATACGAACTCTCAATGAATCAGATTTAGAAGGACTTTCTTCAATACAATGAAAACCATATACAGTAAAACCAAAGCTAACAAACTCAGTGGTAAAAAATTGTAACTCTCACTACTAAGATCCAGAACAAGAATTCCCATTCTCGCCACTTCTATTCAACGTAAGTCCCTCTAGATCAGTTAGACAAGAGAAAGGAATAGAAGGCATCCAAATAAGAGAGGAAGAAGTAAAATGGTCACTGTTTTCTAACAGGATGTTCTTATACATAGAAAATCCTAAACCTATCACCAAAAAAACCTGTTAGAGTTAGTAAATTTTCAGTATACAAATCAATATGCAAAAATTAGTAGTGTTTCTTTAAAACTAAGAAATCAAAGAAACCAAGAAATCAATGCCATCAAATAGCATCAGAATAAAAATTAGATGCTTAGGAGTTATACAAGAAAGTGAAAGATATGCACCATATGCCAAAAACTACAGAAAACTGATAAAATAAATTGAAGAGGATGCAAATAAATGGAAAGTATCACGTGTTCATATATAGGAGGAATTAATACTGTCAAACTATCCAAACCATCTAAAGCAATTTGAAGGTTCAATGTAATTCCTATCAAAACTCCAAGGTAATATTTCCCAGAAATAGTTAAAAGAATGCTAAAATTTGTATAGCAGCACAAAAGTCCCTGATTAGCCAAAGCAATCTAGAGCAAGAAGAATGAGGTTGAAGACATCTTTCCAGGTGATTTCAAAATCCATTGCAAGATCATAGTAATCAAAACAGCATGGTATTGCATAAAACAGAAAAAGCAACCGATAGAAGAGGACAGAGGAAAATAAACTCCTGCATCTTTTAGAATGTTGGCAAGAACACACTGGAAAAAGGACAGTGTCTTCGATAAATGGTGTAGGGCAAATAATATTTACATAAAGAAGAATGAAAGGAGCAAACCATATCAAAAAATTTTACACCATATCAAAAAATCAGCTCAAAATGGACTATCGACTTATATGTAATACCGAAAATGATAAAAATACTAGAAGACAACACAGGGAAAACATTCCATGATATTGGTTGGAACAGGAATTTTTTTTTCCAAATTAGAACACAAAGCACAGACAACAAAAGCAGAAACAGACAAATGGGATGATAGCAAACTAAAAAAGCTTATGTACAGCAAAGGGAAAAATCTAGTGAGTGAAGACATAACCTACACAATGGGAGAAAACATTTGTAAGCAATGCATCTAAGGAGGGGTTAAGGTTAATACCTAGAAGATATAAGGAGCTCAAACAAATAAATAGCAAAAACCCAATGAACAAATAATACATAACTGATTTAAAAATGCATAAGAGACTACTTTATTAATATAGTCCATGGATTAATAGTATGATTAACTGATTTTTTTTAAAAAAAGTCACATGGATAAAAATGTAGTAAAAAAGTGCAAAAGACCTGAATAGGTGTTTCCTCCAAGAAGATATACAAATGGCCCACAAACATATGCAAAAATACTCAATATTACTACTCATTGGGGAAATACAAATCAAACCAACAGTGAGATATCACTTTACCTTAATTAAAATTGCTATTATCAAAAAACCAGAAACAACAAATACTGGCATGAATATAAAGAAAGACAGCTGTCCCATACTGCTGGTAGAAATGTAAGTTAGTAGAGCCATTGTGGAAAACAGCTGCTCAAAAGACTGCAAATAGAACTGCCATATGATACAACAATTACACTACTGGATAAATATCTGAAAAAAATGAAACCAATAAATTAAAGAGATAAGTTCACTATGCATAATAGCCAAGATATGAGATATGGAATCAAACTACATGTTCAAATGGACAAAAATGTCATATATATATATATATATATATATATATATATATATATATATATATATATATATATATTAATGTAATACTATTCAGTCACAAAAGGATGAAATCTTGTCATTTCTGACAACATGGGTGAACCTGGAGGGCATATTTTTTGGCAAAGTAAGATAGGTGCAGGGAGACAAAAGGTACAAGAGCAATTATAAGATGCTGGGGAGGGTAGATAGTGATAGGGAGCTTGATCCATAGTTAAAAAGTTACAGTTAGGTAAAAGGAGTAAGTTTTGGTATTCTAATTCACAGTAGGACAATTTCTAATGATATTGTATTGACTATTTCAAATAGGTAGAAAAGAAGACTTTGAATGTTCTCAAAACAAAGAAATGCCAAGTGTTTGGATAATTGGGGGAAAAAAATGATCCGGAACTCTCCTTCATAAGATCTATAAAAACCACCACCGCATTCTGTAATTGTTCTAGTTACATCTATCTTTCTTCAAAAACTAATGTTCGAAATAAAAATCAACAAATGAAAAAGATCTGAAACTAAAATTATTTAGAAGAAAACATGGAGGAAATAGATGACATTGGTGCAGGCAAAGATTTCTTGGATATGATCTTGAAAGCCCAGACAACTAAAGTAAAAATAAACAGATGGGATGGCATTAAATTAAAAAGCTTATGCACATGAAAGGATACAATTAATAGAGTGAAGATATAACTCAGGGTCGGGAGAAATATGATAGGCATCCAAAAGACATAGGGAGCAGAAACAACTCAGTAGTAAGAAAACAACCCAATTAAACCAGAGGCCAAGGACCTAAGGAAACATTTCTCAAAAAAGTTATATAAAAATCTAGCAGACATAGGAAAAATGCTCATCATCACGAATAATTAGGAAAATGTAAATTAAAACCATAATGAGATAACACCTCACACCTGTTAGAATCACTCTTATCAAAAGGAAAAAGATAAGTGTTGGTGAGATTATAGAGAAAAAGGAACTCTTGTTCAATGTTGATGTGGAATGTAAATTAATACAGTCATCATGGAAAACAGTATAGAACTTCCTCAGAAAACGAAAAGCAGAATTACCATGTGATTCATCAATCCCAATTCTGGGCATGTATTTAAAGAAATTTAAATAAGTCTGCTGACAAGATACCTGCACTCCTCTGTTCACTGAAGAATTATTTATAATAGCTAAGACACAGAAGCAAGCTCGTTGTCCATCATTGGTTGAATGATAAAGAAAATATGGTCTATATACACAACTACATATTATTCAGCCTTAAGAAAAGAAGGAAAATTTGATGGTTTTGACAACATAGGTGAATCTGGAGATTGTTGTGTGAAATAAACTATGTACATAAAGGCAAATACTGCATGATCTCAATCGTATGTGAAATCTAAAAAAGTCAAACTTGTATTAGTAGATAAGAGAATGATGGGTACAGAAGCTGTGGGGAGGAATTGACTGGGGAAGGGAGATGTTGATCAAAGGGTATAAAATATAGGTTAGATAGGAGGCATAGCTCTAGGGATCCCTTGTGCAGGATGGCGACTACAATAAATTACAATGCATTGTAGAATCCAGAATTGCTAAGAGAGTAGAGTTTTAAATGTTTTCACCACAAAAAATAACTATGAGATGATGGATTTATCAATTAGCTCGATTTAATCATTCTACAATATTAACACATATCAAAATTTCATATTGTACTTCATAAATATACAATATGTACCATTATTTGTCAAAATACAAACTTTAAAAAGTAAAAAAAAAAAGGAAAATAAAATTTTGTTACCCGTAATGCCCATTTATAAGGTTATTGTGAGAACTGAATAAGACGAATTGTGTAAAGAATTTAATATGTTGCCAGGCACATAGGAAGTGTTCAATAAATGTCAACTTTTATAATAAATTCATTTGCTGCTGCCTACATGAATCGTGTGCTATCACAATAGCCTGTGCTAATAAGAAGCTAATATCTTTTACAAAGACAAATATTCAGGTCTGAATTTTAAAATTAAAAAACAAACAAAAACCCTAGAGCTACAACCTGAATGTTGTATTTGCAAGAAGTGAAATATATGCAGATGTGGCAGAAGAAAATTTATTTATGAGCTTGGCACAAAATTAAATTAACCTAGCTGTCTTTATTAACATTCTAATGGTCTCCTAGTCATAAAATGTGGTAATAGCAAAATCAAGTGAGCATATTAGTTATTTTTTTAATTATAAGTTCTAATATTAGGTTAAATTGTATTTTAAAGTTTGAATAAAAAGTTTGTAGAAGTTTTCAGAATCCTTAAACAAATTGAAGATTTTAAAGATCATTGTTAAAACTACTGGTCTAGATGAGCATAATCTTTTAGTTGAGTGACTTTAATTAAGTGAACAATTTTTGGTAGTGTGTGTGTGTGTTCTTCTGGCTCACACTGCTGTCAACGGCACCATATTCAAACTTCTGGGTCATTTACTGTAGAGCATACATTACCTTTAAGGTTTTGAAGATAGGATAAAAGAAGCCTTGAGATCGCTAATTTAATCTACTAGGTCTGGTGGTGATGGCCCTTGCATTCCTGGATGGAGACAGCAGATTGGCATTGGGATGATGATACATCTTCCCCAAAGATCTATTTATTTCGTATGTATCAAAGATAAAAGAATCCTATTAAGAATTTTGATTGACCTGTCTAAGATTTGATAATCTTAGCACTTAAAATCCTTAGAAGAAAAAGGACAGGGTAATCTTTGCCTAAAATCAAAATGAGGCTTTCAACATTAATGAAACATACACTATAAAAAAAATAGGTTTAAAAATCCTGCCTACAGACTTACATTACAAAATCTCCTAACCCAGAGCCATTAAGAATCTACAGGTATTGCTTGTAGGCAAGTTTTAAGAAATATACTCAATGCCTTTCCAATAAAAGGTTAAAAACTGAAGCTGCTTTGTTTTAAATTAATAAAGTTAATCATTAAACTCAAAGTTTTGTCTTTGTTTTTCACTGTAGCGTATGCATTAGAGAACTAATATAACCACTAATAATTAAAGCTATAGGCACTTCATATTTTAAAAGGAAAAGACAACAATTTTTAAAAATGAGATACAGACATACCTATACATTATATAAGTAAAATGCTTATTGACTGGTGAAAAGATGGAGTGCTTATTTAATAAGACTGAAAATGCACAATGGGTGATACAAAATGCATATAAAATTAAACCAAACAGGTACATTAATCACTGCCACAAGGACAAATGGATTCAAGCAGCAAACATTTATTTAAATGACCTATGCAGGATGGAGGAGAATGGCAGAAGATAAAAGGCACTGGGAAAAGTTTATAGGTTTTTCACTCACCAAATACCTCAGGGGTTAAGGGAGAAGCAATGGGAAATGATCAGACTTATTTGGCCTTTTTCTCTGACAGAGATGGAGCAAAGGGGATAGCGGGTGGCCATCTTCTTAATGACCTAATTGTAAATCCATTTGTTGTAGATGGCTAATCTGTTTTTATTGTGTCAGCAGAGAGGACTTGGATAATTGCTGGCCCTGTGGCTCTGGAGTGATCAGATGGCATATTATAAACTGGAAAATAGCCAGGTCTTACCCAATATAGAGTTGGCTAAAACCTTTGATGACATCAACGTCTAATAAATAAAATACACCTCCTCAACTAAAGCTTAGCTTAATAATTAGACTGGAGAGCAGGTTGTTTCATGTCCGAAATTCTACAGGTTCTGAAAAACTCACAAACTCAAGAACAAATACTAGTTAGTTTGTGTCTGGTGTCTTCACATTCAAAGAATCACTCTTTAGAATGGCTTAAAAAAGAGGCCTCGGCTTGTCTGTTATCTGAGAATTATCAGAAAAACATGGCTTTGATAAATTAAGTGTAAATGAGTCATAAATGCAGCATAAATGTGGAATTAGTTTTCCCTTAGAAGATATTGCAGCATAAATGTGGAATTAATTTTCTCTTAGAAGATATGCAGATTAAAATATTGAATGTGAAAAAAAGAAATTGGAAATTATTGTCCCTGCCTTTGGGGTTTCCAAAAACAGTTTTATGATAGTTCACTCTCCCTCTCAGTCCCTTTCTTGTCATGGGAGCTGTATAATTAAGAAGTGTCAGGGAGCTCTGGTAAGGCTGTAAAAGGACAGAGACTTTTAAAGGGGAACAACAGGTCATCAGCTTTCGCCTTCTTTAACTAGCACATAAAATTCCCACGAGTTAATTCTCTGCTTGCCTTAGGCTCTAAATGAGGGTGGTTGAGGGAAGAAAAAATAAACCTAAAAGTGAAACGCAAATTCTGTTGTTTTTCATGGTGACTTGGTCAGACAAAAGTATGCTTCCCTAAACTAGGTTATGTGTTTAGGCTAACCTCCCAAGTCCTGGTGTTTACTGCCTGTCAAGGGAGAATTCCTCAACAGGTAGGGAATTGCTGGTGGTAGAAGGCAAGATTAGAGGGTTTTGGAGAAATGACCAAGTATTTCTTCTTACTCACCTCTCAGCATTTGCTCCACTTTTCATGACCTTTCACTGATAAGAAGGAGACAAATGGGCACATGGAGCTCTAGTATTGGGCTCTCGGAGCCTCAGAAGACCTCATCACCTCAACCAAGTCTAACCATGTCTTCTCTTAAGAAAAGGCTTTCAAAAGCAAAATCTTATTACCATGGGAACGTAAAGATCTGCTCCTCTAGTGGCAAAATGAAGAGGAATAATGCTGCACAATCAAGAATGAGATTTCCACTGGCAAAGAAATAAGAAGCAACAGGAGTGATCCCAAGGGAGGACGTATTTTGACAGGTTGTGTACATTTCAAAGGGGAATAAAGAAACACAGAAGGACTGGAAGGGGTCCTGAGAGCTCAATGTCTGGCTTTCACCTTTATTGGCAATGAGTGACATTTTGACCCCGGTGTAGTTATTCTCCTCATTTAAGGCAAATCTCCGAGGGGAAACCTCTGAAGTCCTGGTAACTTGGTGGTTTCACATTGAGGTTTTCTATCAGTGGAGAATTCCTGAACAAGTGGGGACTTCCTAGTGGGAGAGAGTAAGATCAGTGGTCAATAGTTCTTGACCCTCCTTCTGATATTTTCTACCTCTCATCAGCTAAAGATCTTTTAAATTCCACTTCTACTAGTCCCTCCTGTCTAGCATAGTACAATATCCTCCTCCATGATTTTGTGCCCTGGACCTGAGTTCCTCCACTCTGTTGAGTGCATACCACCTTCAATTGGTATTCTTTCAATAGTGGGCCACATCTACCTATGAAGTGCCAGACACTGGAATCTTCAGGTGACTTGGTCTATTTCTACATTTTTTGCTTTGGCTTCTATTATATTAGTATTCAGAGACTTTTTTTTTTTTCCTAAAAAGTGTGAATGTTCTACCTTTGCACATATTTTTAAAACATGAGCCTATAAGATACTTAAAAATAAGAAATATGTATTATCCATTTCTTGGCATTATCTTGACACCTCTAATAGTAGATCTTTGCAAATGTATTTTTTGTTTGCATTATATGGAAAACTTCTCTTTTTATTATGTTCAAGAATTAGAGCTAAAGGAAATGAAATTTTCTATTTCTCCTTCATAAGCCAATGGGTTCAACTGTAGGCACTTAAATAAAGAGGGCTTTTTCTTAGGTGTGATGGACAAAATAGAAGAAAATGATACCAGTCTGCCAGCCAGCAAGTATCTGTCACGTATGGTTACCAAATTAGGTAGTGCCACAGTGTGGTTGTTAATGTCCTCCAGAGACCCATATGTTGAATACTTGGTCTCCAGGGTGACATTATCGTGAAGTATTATGGATCTTTAAAACAAGGAATGTGTTGGATGGAGTCTTGTTGGACATGTTCGATTGCGTGAGCCCATCCCTCCTCTCCTTGCTCCCTAACTTGAGATATAAGCATTCTCTTTGACCCATATCCGTGCTATGATATGCCACCTTTGCCAAGGACCCAACCTAAGGATCTACCCAATCTTTAGTTTGAATCCCCAGAACTATTAGCCAAAATAAACTTCTCTTTCCTTCGTAAGAAGCCTGTGTCAAGTATTTTGTCACAGTGATGGGAAGCTGACCACTGCAGATGGTTTAAAGGTTAAGCCATTTCCATTTGGGAAAGAACTGATTGGCCATGAAAAAGAACTAATGACACTTCTGGATAATGATTTAAAAAAAAAATGACTAGGTATGATTTTTTTTTTTTTTTTTTTTTTTTTTTTTTTTACTTTTTGAATTGGAAAGTCAGAGGAATTAAATTGAGTCTCACACTTTCTGAACAAATATATGCACTCCACAGCAATTGTCTTGTTGGACTGGGGTTTCCCTGTAATGTTTTCGTCTACAACCCTGCTCCTCACTATAGTCCTCACTATTGCACAAGAGCCTGGGGATTAAGACTCATTGCCTTAATTATGAGTGAATCAACCATTTTATCTGGTTATTATGATAGACTATGTAAATATTAGATGCCCCTGCCTGCAGAAGGATTCTTGTTCTAACCTTGTTTTGTTGAGTACAGGTAGTCACATGAGTTGTTTTGGCCAATGAATCAGGAGTAGCAATGACATGAGCAGAAGTTTCATGGGCCAGTGTGGTTTGTCATTTCCTTTCTTTTCCTGATTCTCCAATTATGGGAGCTTGTGTCAAGATGAATCCTTTATCAACTGATTCCCTTAGTGCCCAGGAATAGGATACTTCTGTCAAATATCATTTCTAAAATGTAAAAATTAATAAACTTTGTTTTTAAGCTACTGAGATTTTGGAGTTTTTCTTGTTATTGCAGTATAACTTAGCCTACTCTGCTTGTTACAATTATGGAACAAAGATCAGTCATAATAAGGCCAAAATATTTGTGTTCTAGTCTCAATAATATAAAATCATGTCTACTCAACATACTCAGAACTATGCATTTAAAATATAAAAACATATTCAATATGTTTACTTCTTCTTCTAAAGTTAGATATTCATAAATTCTATTCTTCAGGAGATTCCTGTGGACATTGAGCATTCTTTTGCTCTTCTTCCTTTTTTTAAATTTAAGTTACTAATAAGAGAAATTCCAAGAAAACACCTAAACATTTCTTTACTGGGACTCCTTGAGAAATGAGTTCATATTATATCATATTGCTATATTCTTAGTGAAGTGTGTGATACTTAATAGAAAACTAATAAATGTACATTTGGCTAAATACTCATTATTATAACAATATAATTATTTGCTCATAGATGGTGCAAAACAAACATTTGTTGAATTTACTTGAATTGCCTTGGATTATACTTCTAAAATTCCTTGAAAATTTAAGTATTTTGTACTTCTGTGATCAACCCAATACATATCAGTTTATTCTTTATTCTCCATCAAAATTTGTAAATGCATTATTTATTATTTATGCATCTCCTTGTTATTTATTGAAAATTAAATACTATTCCATAATTTGAATCTAGTTGATTTCTAGATGGTGTGGAAAATGTTCTCAAATTTTAGAGGGGTTATGTGTCATGGGGAGGTGCTTTATATAACTGCACACTCCTGGGTTTGATATTCAGAAATCATGATTTGATGGGTCTTAATTGAGTCTGAATTTTTAATCAGTGTCTCCTAGTGATCCATTTCAGGTCAACTGTAGGCTACTTTGGAAAATATTCTACCAAAGCAGTGTTTCAACACTTTAATGTTCATACTGATGTCCTGGGGTCTTTGCTACAAGGCAGATTTTAGCTCAGGAGTTCCAAGACTAGGCCTCAGAATGTGCTTTGTAAATAAGCTTCCTAGTTGATGCCAGTACTGTTGATGCCAGATACTTTAAAGGCTTCACATCGAGTAGTTAAGGAAGAAAATACCTTTCTTGTTTTCTTCAGTTTGTGGTTAGAGATTTATCCTCACTACATAATTATTATTATTATTTTGGACATGTCAGTTAATTCCCCAACTAGATTTCCAACTGCCTGAGGCCAGGAATCAGACTAATTGTACTTTTTTCTCTTTTCCTTCATAGCTGCCACTTCAGTGCCCAGTGCTTTCCTAGCAGGTGCTCAGTAAGTGTTTTTGATTGATTGCTGAACTACTAGAGAACAGCTGTAGAGCAACAGGAAGTACATAATTATATGCGGTAAAATACCATTTTTACAGAATGGCTTTGGATCAATGTCAAAATGGATTTTCAAGGAAAATGAAAATTGACAACATACATTAAAATTTTGGAGAAACACACCTTATATTTGATTAGGATATTGTGATCAAACATGCCAATAAATCTCAATTTTCCTCTCTATGAATGAAATAGACTACATAGAAACTCAATATGAAGTCATAACAAAAAGTACCCTAAAACTTTTATGTCCCTTGAAATTGGCATTTTTGTTACAACAGTGTTGCAAAAAAACCACAAAAAACCCATTGTGGCATAAATACCTTTTGAGGAGATAATAGTACAAGAAAGTCATCTTAATTGTGGAACCCAGCTTTAGAGAAAATTTAGTCAAGATGAGAAATGATCCTGGAAGAATAAAACAAAGGGTTTCATACTCTTGAGCCTATGCACTTGTCAGCTCTGCTATTCTCCTAGATAACACACTCATTCATTCATTTTCCCAACACACTTAGTGTGCATTTGCTGTGCTGGTGCTATACCAGTGATGTATATTGCTGTCCCAGACCTAACATGATTCAAGGGATAGCCAATCATAACACTGTGCAGCGATAGCTAAGACAGGGGAGATATAAGTGACAAAGAGGGCAGAGGAGGAAACTGAAATATCAGGAAATATTCTAGGAGGATGTAGCATCTAAATAGAAATCTGAAGCATTGAGAGTAGACTGGAAAAGGGCAAGGGAGGGAGAGATACTGGAGGAAACACTTCCTGTCAAAAGGGCAGCACGCATTCAGACCTGGAGATGATGGAGAACTCAGAGAACTTGGGGAACTTGAATTGAACAATGACCACCTGTCTACTGGGTGGGAAGTAAGAGGAAGCCAGTTCATAAAGTCTGTTTAAACCATAATAAGGTTTATAGTTTTTCCTTAATGCTGTGTTTTTAATGGGAGTGGCATGATTATGTTTTACTTTATAAGTAAACATAGTTAGGAGACCTTTGTATCTAGGGGATAACACTTATGTACCTCTTGTGTCCTTGATGACCATGTATTGGTCTATCTTCTTGACTGGACCGTGACTTTCCATAAAGCCAGGCTATATCCGCTTCAACTAGGTATCAATCTCAGAGCATGGCACAAACTAGTAACAAACTGAATAAAGGTTGTTAAATGAAGTAAAGGTTTTGGCCTTTCCAATTGCCCCTAAGTGAATACTGAGAAAATTCTCAATGACTATAAAAGGGATGATGTTGTCAAAATTTGGGATTAAAAAATAGCAATAGATCTTTGTCATAGTCACAGGATAAAAGAATGTCACTTAATTTGAACCATTCTTGTCTTTGGGGAGAAGAATCACACTTGAACGTCTTTGTAAACAATCTTAAGTAATCATGCTACAGCAGAACCAAAACACTGTCACACCCATCCTGTAAGTCCAATTCAATTTCTCCTTTTGTCTGGTTTAGCAGGAAATTAACCAGACAAGCAGTTGGGATTTGTTATAATAATACTTCTTAGCATTTATACAGTTCTTTCTGGTTTCAAAAAGTTTACACACGTTAATTCCTTAATCACAAGGCCATTGCCAAGTGGGGAAGCAAATATAGATATCCCCATTTCACGGATAAGGAAATTCAAAATGCAAAGGGGTAACTTGCTGCAGATTGGTCTGCCAGTCAGCAGTAAACTCAAGATTAACTCCCAGAAGGCCAGTACACAGGCCATTAGCCCAAATAGCCTCAAGATGAAAACTATTCCTGGAGTCTTGCAAGAGAAAAGGCTCTGCACTACCATAAGGGAAAGCAAATATAGTAGCCAAAATTGTTCCCTTGTTTCTCCTTTTCCCCTCTGAGCACAGAAACAATTTCATGGATCCTTGAGACAATATATTAACCTCAGAGCAGGATCCTGTGCATGAGTAACCTGTTCTCCAAGTGTAAATTAACTGTGTTTGCAGGTGCCTTCATTTCTTGAGGAGACCAGGGTACAACTTTTTTCTTGGTTCTGAACCCTAGATGGTACTATAGGGCTTGGAAACTCAGCCATTGGTCAGATCTTGTGCCAGGGATCACTTCTCTACCCAGTGGGACTTCAGGATGTTGGAAACTAGAAGTTTCCCTTTCTTCTCTTTTATGCCATTTGTTCACTGGGCATGGCTTGTGGCACAATGTGCTAGTGTTTATTCCATAGTGAGCTTTGAAAGAAAAACTCATTCTAGGCTCAGCTTAGTGGAAAGCTTGGTGAAACCAGTTGGATAAATTGGTCTATATTACAGAAAAATCTACAGCTTTTGAACATTTTGAAAAAAAAAAAAAAAGATTTAAAAAGGTAGCCCTAAATGGTTAGTTGCAGAAAAATATATATTATAGGTATGTGATAGGCAAGATGGGAATATTAGCTGCATTTTAACTGCCTCAAGCCCTGGAGCATGGCCTAATTAAGCTTAGAGAGTCTTGGAATTGCAGCCAGGCACTTTCCTTAGTGTCCGAGAAGGCTCTTCTAATTGAATACTTAGCATTTTCTATTCCCTGGGTGATTGGAAGTCATCAGGAAATCCCCAGAAATTCACTTGACCATTTCAATTATTCTAGGTAGTGAACTATTCACAGATTTCTTTTTAAGTACTTTCTTTTTTGTCACTTATTATGTAATTTCCACCCATATGAATACTTCCCCAGTAGAAACACCCCAGAATCTAGCCCCGCCCCTACGTAATTGACAAATGACGAGTTTATTTTGAAAAATGCCAAGTTTTATATTTTATCTTCAAGTCCTTTTTAAATGATTGGCATAATTATTAAATAAGATACTGTGTGTAAAAGACATGAAAAGGCAGCATCGTCAGTAAGTGGCAGTTCTTAAAATCCTCATTTCCTCTGAGGAAGCTGAAATATTTTGTTCCCCTTCATAGCTCTGCTTCCTTTCTTCAAGCCCCTCCCGCCTTTGATTTGCACTTTTAGTTTGGAGCTAGGAAAAGGTCAGGAGCAGGACCAGGCTGAGAGGGCTGAAAGAAACAGCAGAGGAGATGTTTTGGCAAAGGGACAAAACTATTCCTGCCTCCTCAGAAGAAATTAGAATATTAAGAACTACCACTTACTGACTTGGTGCCTTTTTAGGTCATTTACTCACATTAGCTTATTGAATAATTATCACCATCATTCAAAAATATAAAATAGGGAAGTTTGCATTTTTCAAAATAAATTTGTCTTCAATAAATGAAAAATATACAACTTTCTCACTAGAATGCAGGATTTCAGGATAAGAGCTTAGAAATTACCCAGTCCAATCCCCCTCATTTCTCAGATGGGGAAATTGAGGCTTAGAAAGGTCACGCTATGTGGAAAGCTTAGCCCACATTTTCTGACCTCCAGACCAGGTAGTGGCGTGGAGAGAACAATGGATTTGAATTTAGAATTCCCAGTGCCAGTTCTGCCTTTGTCAGAGCTCAGGGAAATTGCTCAACCTTTCAAGGCTGCCTCTGTGCATGAAGGAATTAAACCAGATGTCTTCTGAGGTCCCTGTAGCCCCTAGGACTTTCTGCTCTCTCGACTGGACTATACTGCCTCTGATGGTCACAACAACTAAACTATGCCTAAAATTTTTGGGGTGGGGGACCAGCTTATGCACTTAGTGGATAAGTCTTTAATCTCTGAATCCCCACCAATGTTTTCAGTCGTTTTATTTAAAGATTTTTTAAAAAGAAAAGCTGCATAAAACATGTTATCCCAGAAGCTAAAACTGCAGGATTCTCATAAAATGAAAACTACCTGGTCATGTATCTTTGATGTACAGATCATATAAAATAAAAAAGTTTTAGAGTATGGGAAACTTCTGATTTTTTGGCTTTAAAAATAAATACCAAAAATTCTTGCTGCAACAGGAAACTCTGGTTCTGAGCTATATTAGGGAGTGAAACTGTAGTTCCAAAACAGTATGATCAGGGCTGTTTTGGAAGGAGAAGGATCTGCAGGGGAAGGTTGGGCAAAGCTGGCTGTTTGGTATCCTGTCTCCTCCATGTTGTTCTGCAGTCACTGTGTGACTGTCCCTCCAACACAGCAGGATGTCCGTGGGTCTGAAGGTTGTGGCAAAGAGTGAACAAAGTTGTTGTTGATTGACAACCTCATCTGTGGAATGTTAGCAGTTACACCAAGATTGTTTTATCTTTATTGCCTTCATAGTTTTAGACTTTGCTTAAGTGTGCATCCATCTTCTGTTTTGTTACTAGATTTTGTAAAATTCAGTGCATATACTTGACACTGTACTCAACTAATGTTTTCAACTCAAAAGCCACACTGAATAAACCACATGATGAGTGGTTAAACTTCCCTTACATACATAAAAAATTTAGATTTTTTTTCCAAAGGTGTATTTGGCACTAGGGAGAGAAAAGACTAACATTACTACATCAGAAAAGATGGTTCATTGATAAATAGATATGTTTGTTATATTCAGAATGTTGTGTTTCTTGATAATTTTTACTATGAAGTATTTTAGGCAGTTTTAAATGATGGCACTAAAAATAAAGTAGTGGGCACTGAACAGATGGATTGAATTAAGAACGGGTTTAATGCCAAGTTCAGTCATGTCTGAATGGTGAAAAGAAGCATTCATTTAAAGACTTGTTATTACTTTTTTAAAACAAAATAGTGTTTTTTTCCTTCTTTCCTTTTTTTGACAACAAAAGCCATTTTAATAGCTATGATATGCACATTCTAAAGGATTCTGAGAAAATGTAAAATAAAATCATTTAAACTATCTTTAAGCAAATAAGAAGTTGGAAAGAAAATGGAGAATAAGTCCACATTAGTAAAAATGATCAAGCTCATTATGTTTGAAATCTAATAAAATATAATAAAGACGAGTTTTGAGGCCTAAGTGATGGTTTTTAGGAGTAAATTTATTTAATTTTAATAGACTATGACATCCACTTTTAGGAGAAATATTTTGAAGCCAAAATGAAATATCTAAGCATCAAATAACAATTGTAAAATAAAGATTTGAGTTCATTGTAAATGAATAAGAAACACATGTTTTAATACTCCCTTAAAAGTATATGCAACTTTATAAATTTAAAAACAAATGTTGTTTGTAAATATGATTTATAATAAGACAAACCTCAAATATTTGAAGAGTAGTTCAATCTATTTGAAAAACTTAGAATTGAAGTAGACAAACTGAGAATTAAAATGAAATGTATGTTAGAAGAAGAGGTATTGGCATGTGTATTTGCACAAGAAGAATAAAGACAGTCTGTGAAAAAGGTACATTGCTCTTAAGTCCGAAGATCTGGGTTCTGACATGGAGCCTAAGCAAGTCACAGTCTCCTTGGACCTTACTCCACTCAACTGTATAGCTGGTGTGGGAGGTGATATCTAAGCCTGCATCCAGAGGAAAACATCCCCAACACTGCTGAACAAACAAGATTACATATATGGAAACAATAAGCAGAACACATGACACAAGCTTACTGTGTTTAAGAGTATATACTGTGTATTTCTCAGCAAAATTTTAATTTTATTAAGCACAGAAACCATTTAGTTATGTACCTAACTATACTTAGTACACTAGAGGTCAACCAATAAATAGTCAATAAATAGTGACTTAATAAATCAGTGTTATTTCCTTCAAAATCAAAGGATAAATGCATAAGTATGTAGTCATGTATCAATATTAAATATACATATATATTATAGTAGGTTTTGCATTTGAAATTACTTCTATGGTGTTACTCATACAGGTGTAGATGAATTTATGAATGGATTGAGAACCACCAACATCTGAAAAGACACACGTCTTCTCAGCAGGGATTGATCTTGTACTGCCCCGAAAATAGCATTATAAAATGAGTTTCATTCACTCATTCCCTCTCTGACTGGAAAAGAATTCATCTTCTTCAAGTTTCTCCTCATATCATCACCAATAGACTCTCACACCAGAAGGGACTTATGGCCTAGAAAACCTCTGAAGGAATTGCCAGACAAACCAAAACTATTTGTCAGTATAATTGGTTGATTATGACTCTGCCCATCCACAAAACTATTAGGGTCAGAGATGTTCTGCTCTGTCTCTTTGCATTTCTATGGCATCAAAATCAGGATTTTTTTTACTAACCTATAATTTTTAGCTCAGGTCTGTCTACTTCTTGAGACTATGATACAACTTTGGGAGGAAGGGGAAAGAAAGAGAGAGACTTACTGGTTTGGACAAAATTTGTTCAAACAAACTATTTTTGTCCTTGATGGTACCCTTCCCTGCCATCAGTACCATGAATTGTATTTCAATGCTTTTTATCTCGGGCTTTTTACCTTCGCTGCCTGACTCAACTCATTCCCCCTTGCCCCTGTGTTATCCTGCACTCTTGATTTGGAAACCAGTACCTGCCCACTTCAGCTTTTCTTCGACCTCAAGGTCACACACAACCCAGTCTTACTGACCATGCTCCATGTATACTTGCTGACTTTTTACCCAATCTGTCATAGATGCATCACGGCATAAAATGCAGCAACACTTAAATCAAGAAACTGGTTCAAACAGATACAATTGCTTTACATCTTTCACATAAATTTTAAAACTCAAAAATAAAATGGTCTCCAAATATGATAGGTCCCTAATATCTAAACATATTAGAGACCACCATGTTTCAGATGTTCTCTTTGATTTACAATAAATGTCAAAAGTTGGAATGTATTAGATGACATTTAAGCTAATAAAATGCTGCTCTGGTTTATAAAGTTGCAGGAAAGTTTTCATTTTAAAACAAACAAAAAGCCTGACAAAGTCTAATGGAATCTATTTCCCATTCAGAATAAGAATCTGTTCTACAAGATCCTCTCTGGATGATTTTCCGGTCCCAGCGAGGAATCTATTTCATTGTTTCAAAGATCACCTGTTGAGTGGACATTCCCCCTAATGTTTCACCACTGGTTTGGGTTCTGTTTTTAGGCACAATATAAAACCATTACACATAGATCCTCTTCTATATGACAGTTGTTTTAATATTTCCTGTCACATCCATACTGGGACATCAGTAAAGTTATGGATAAAGAGAAAAACTAGATGTTCAACAAGTAAGTGAGTACAAGGCTAATTTACAATGGAGAAATGGCAGAAAGAACACTTGGAGTATTAAATGGAACCAATTTCAAGGGATATGTGTTTTCTTAATGGTCATTACAGTACTGCTTGTAGTAGCAAAACACTCAGACATAACAAATATCCAACAATATGAGGCTGTTTAAGAAAATTACAGTAGCTATATAATGGAATATCATGTGCCATTAGAAAGGAAGCAGTGGAAGAAATGTCATGGAAAGATGATCACACTGTTTTGGTGAGTAAAAAATAAAATCAGGTTGCAAATAAATAAATTTTTATACTTCATATTAAATATTATATGTTTTAAATTAATCATATGCACATATATTGGAAAAGAGTTGAAGAATATCAACCCAAAGATGGCAGGTTATTTTTTATATTCTTTTTAATAAAATTCATGTTCTAACAAAAAAGCCATGAATCTCTTTATAATAATGAAAAAGCACCAAAAGAACATTTTCTCTTCTCATTTTTTTTTTTGTAGGGGGGTGGGTAGAGGGGAGATAAAGAAAGGCTTAATTGCCTTTGTAGTTATATAATACTGATTTTCAATTTTCCCATGCTTGTACAGTAGCTGGTGAAATAAAGACAGGTTTGGCTCTACGGATAACTATGATGTCCTGAGTTGAGTTTGGTACAAACTGGGAATGTAAGTTTCATATTAAGCTGGATGTGCCTATTAGAGATAAAAGCCCCTTCCCCTGACACGCATGGACACACTAGTTCTGCCTCAGATACCTGGCTGGGTTTTTCATGCTGAGGATTGCACATGTTTAACACACTTAATCCATAAGCCATTCTTGGCTTTCAATTGTGTTTACTTCTTTTTGTAAGCCTTCAAACTCCAGGGATTGCTCCACTGAAATGTTCTGTGTCTCTGCATACTGGTCACTCATTAAACCAACTCTTGTTATTTGCTACAGTTGTGAACTTAGACCAAACTGTAAATGTCAAGTACATTCATTATCTCTGGTGGCCCAGTGTACCTCAAGCACCAGCTGGAAGTCCTGCCTTCTGTGCCAGGTTCTAGCTGCAAAAGGGACTACGTGCAATAAGGTCAAACCTGTGAAGCCCTGTTGTGTGTTTGGCAGGCACATACTCTTTAGAAATAACTTGCCATCGCTCTGATTCAGGGCCACAGTGTTGACAGTCTAACTGGGGCTCTATTTGGGATACAGATAAGTCTCTACTAGGCAGATATAAATGAACACTAAGCCACCTTACTATATAATCTCTCTAGTTCATTGACAACGCTCTCCATGATCCTTTACCTCTCATACCCTAATATATATAAAAAATAAATATTTCCAACTAATTGTGATGTCCAAATCATTTATAAGCCAAAAAAAAAAACCCCAAAATGTAGCATCACAAAAGCTGAATATAAATTTGCTATAACAGCTGTGAATCAGAAGATAATAATGAAATATGCTACAGCACAGAGTGGCTAAACCAGATATGCTTGAACTGTGAACATGAAGAGTAAACATTTTGATACTATCCTTAAAAATATGACTTGAATCTTAGTGGGTGTGGAAAGAGTGTTAGATAGCAAGTATACTTGGGCATGCCTCAGTTAAAAATCATTGTATATAAGTCAGACACCTAGAATGTTCAACTGTCAAGCTTTCAAGTGTATCGAACCAATAGATTTCTAAAAATATTATTTAGCGGTTATCTATTAGAATAGGTTTCCTGGCACTTCAGTTTACTGTGAAGTCTTTGCACCAGTTAATTTTGATCAAGGTGCAAAAACTCATTTTGTTGCAAGTGAGTACAAACATTACCATAGGGATGCTGTTGGACAAGTGTAGGATTGAGAGACTGAGTGTTCAGGAGTACTGGTGGGTACACATCAGCAGAGCTGAGAGGCAGAGGCTAGTCAATAGGTTAAGAAGAGAAGGCCAAATCTGAAAGACTTGCTTATCAGAACATATGTGACGAAAGCTCAGCCTTTCAAGTACTCAAGAGCAAGGTCAAGGCAACAAATAGTTCTGCTTACACAGGACCTCAGTGTAGTGCCAATGGCCCACTGAGCTAGTGACATGGTAACTTGTGATACTTTCATAGATGATGTGAGTCATTGTTATGCTATCAAAATTATTATTATTGATGGTGAATTTTTGATGCTGTCTTGAAGGTTTCTCTTTTTAACCTTTTAAAATGTATTTTTAGAAATTCTAACTTTGAGAATGTGCTATAAAGCCCAGAAGTAGAAAATAGGCAATGAAGCTTATATGAGGTGGCTTCTGGGCTTGTGAGGAGGTCACCTTCAATCTGGGGCATTGCCATGCCTTTCAGAGGCCTCTTGAGTGGCAGACACTCTGCCTAAACATATAGGTAAAGGTGTGAATGAGCATTTCCTACCCTTCTTCCCCTATATTCTTGACACCCATACTGCACCATCCCCACACACCTATGCACGCATGCTCCAAATTAGAGAATTTCTATGTCCTCTTTTATAAAAACCTTTACAAATCAATTTTAAACAATTCCTTTACTGTACTATATAAATTACAAAAATAAAAAGCTGGTTTTAAAATGCAATTCCTCCCTTCATTTCCATGAGTTTAAACAGGGCCTGGGGATGCTCTTGAAATAGCACCTGCAAAACATAGTCTTCAATATGTCACTGATCAATGTGGCTGATGAAAATGTTCCCAGAAACTTCCTTACACTATTTAGGGCCCAAACACCTGTGCTTAGTAATTCCTTCTTATTCAAGAATGGAATTCAAGGACTGTCTTCTTATAAACCAAAATTCAATACATTTAATCCTGTTCTCTTGAAATAGGATTAAAAATAAAGACCTTATAGACTGTCTCAGGAATAGTTTGAAATATTTATTTTATGTCATTGAAATTCAAACATCTGTACTTTCATATCTTTATTTCCCAAATCATCATGTTATCTTTTCCCCACTTCTTCACACGAAGGACCAGCCTTTAATCCTTGCCCCCAAACTCAGTCCTTGGATGCCTTTTTTTCCCTTTTCTTTTATTGAAGCTATCGCTTTGAAAGTATTGAATAAATCTGACATTTAAACTTCTTCAATGTACTTTCATACATATTTCCTCTATCAGGAGCCTAGAGGCTTATGTTAAAATATAGCTTGAAGGGTAGAAATTATTGCCAAGAAAAGTAAGTCATTTCTTTTCTTTTCAAGAAACAGTTGACCTAGATCTAAAAGAAAAAAAAAATCTATGCAAGCTATTTTCTTTTCTTCTCTACAGTGTTCAGACTGTTTGATGTAAAGGACCCTCAGAGATGTCCTATTAACCCCTTTCCTAAGACAAAGGTCCTCAGTTTAGATAGTCCAGGGAGTTGGTGGCCTTCTTAATTCAGGCCAAACTCAGGTCTGCTTGAAGAGACTCTGTTTGGGCAGTATTAAGTGATCCTTATGGTGGGTTCAGGGTTTTACAGCATCACAAAAACCTACAATGAGAATGGACCTTAGAGATTATCTAGTGTGCCTGATTTTAGGGGTGAAGAGGAAAAGATGCAAAGGTTAAATGGATAGATTAAGGTAATAAAGCAATTTTAAATAAAGTCAGGCAATTTCATCCCTAGAGTTCATCTCACCATATGGTGTTCCCCTTGGGATCCTCACCTTCCAGTTTGGTTGTGGACTTGGCATGTGAGCAATGAAAGTAGCAGGGCCCAAGACAGCAGTAGGCATCCTGGTAGAGAGAAACTGGCAGCATGGGTATTGTGGCACCCCTGGAGACTCCTAGGGAGAAGAAAGACCAATTTACTCCCCTATTGAACTTAGATACAATATCCACAAATAGCTTCAGTTCCTGGGAGAAGCTTCCTATATAAAAAACTTCCAATAGAAAGCTTACTATGAAGTTACAGTTTCTGGCTTTGTGTGGAAGGACATCAGGTAAGCCTACCAGAAGTCTCGTCCTGGTGTCAAGCATGGGGACACTCATCCCTGAATTCTTGTTCTAGTTCAACGGAGATGAAGGTGAAGAGTGACAAAAAGCAGTAAACATAGAGCAGAAATGGGAGCAGCAGCCACAGACAATACAATTTAATTTAATTCTGAGGAGTTAAGTGAGCTGTTCAAGGTTGTAATGCAAAGGAAGTTTGCACTTTGGCAATATGTTAGTCATCTTTCAATTGCTGTGAACAACAAACCTGACAAGAACAATTTAGAGGAGGAAAGTTTATTTTGGCTCATGGCTTCAGGGACGGCTGACTTCATTGCTCTGGCCCAAGGGGAGGCAGAACATGGTGGCAAAGAGGCATGGCGGAGGAAAGCTACTCAGCTCACGGAGGTCAGGAAGCAAGAGAGAGCATGAGAACCCAGGGACAAGATACATAGTCCCTAAGAGCACAACCTCAGTGACCTAGTTCCTCCATTCACACCCCACCTGCCCATAGTTACCACCCAGTTATTCCACTTAAATTATTAATCCATCAAGTGGATGCATCCACTGATTAGGATACAATTCTCTAATCATTTCACCTCTGACCATTCCTGCATTGTCTAACAGGTGGGGACAAGGTGTCCCCCTCACATCCAAACCATGACAGGCAGCCTGGTTCTGAAGTCTGCACCCTTAATCTTATGCTAACTAACTCACAAAAATCAAGTGTCAGAGAGGAGTTGGGGGTAGAAAACAAATGTGGGGAGAGCTTTTAGAGAGCTGAAAAGGAAAAAAACAAGAGTCCCATGAATTTCTCTGTAGACTCTACAGGTCCAGGGGTAGAAAGTTTTTGTTTTTTTTTTTTTTCCCTTAATTTTCAGATAGTAAATAATTTTTGCTTTGTCAGATGGCCTCTATGAAACTAGTTCCATTTTTTTTATTAATATGTATCAATTGTACATATTAATGGTATGTGGTATGATTTTAAAACATGCATATGGTTGCACTAATCAAATAAGGGTAATTAGCTTTTTCCTATCATCATTTCATCACGTTTAGAAACTTTGAGCTCCTCTCTGGTAGATCTGCATAATTATACAAGAGGTTATGTGGAACTGTGGTCATCCCACTGTGCTACAAAACACCAAAAATCATTCCATTTGTGTTTTGTACCCATTATCCAACCTCCCTTACAACTACTTTTGTTTAAAGGTCAAAGTAGTCATGGACAATACACAAATAAATGGGCATGTTATTTTTCAATAAATTTACTTCCTGTTTAAGGCAGCAAATCCGAATTTGCCAACCTCCCTGTGACTCCAATTGTAAAAGATGGGGAAAAAAAAGTGAAAGACTGCAAAAAAAATCGAGTTACACTGACCTCATGGAGTCATTCTGGAAAGTAAATGAGTTCATTTCATCATACATGTGAAATACGGAGAACAACTCCTGCTGTCGAATGAGAACTAAATAAAATTATGGCTGTTAATTTTATTGCTTGTCAGTTTGGGGTGGTGGTTGCTGAACTCAAATGAGTGCTTGTGGGACAGTCCAGCAATTCCCACAATGAAATAGGAAAGAGTAAAAGCCATGTTCACTTTCTTTTGACATATTAGTAGAAGCACTTCATGCTTAAAATGCTCATCCCCTCCTCCCAATTCTATTTAATTTTGATATCAAGAACATTTTCTTTGTTTGTGGAGAGTTTCTGAGTGAAGTAGGAATTAACCAGTATACAGAGCTAAATGACATTTTGTTAATTTGTTGTTTTTGAAATATCTCCAAAGTTGTTGTGTTGGACACTACACGGAAAAGCATTTGTTCAGAAGAAGTCCATTTGGTCAACATAGTTATTCTCTATATTGATCATTTACCCAATATAAGAAATAAATTAATCATTTAATTGACTAGATATTCTTGGTGTATTTAAAAATATAGCCTAAAAGTTTATTTTACTCAACAAAAAGCATATTGAATATATGCCTGAAGCCATTCTAGATATTGGAGAAAAAAAAAGTGGTAAGCAAAAGCAAAAAAGAAATCTCTGACCTCACAGAATTTACATCCTTACCAGATCAAAAGTAATAACAAGCTCCATTAAATAGATTAGTGCCTATCTACCCAATAAAAATTAAATATTAATGGAAGAAAGGAATAATAGTAAATGAGCAATTCTTGATTTTAATTCTTTTCTCTTTTATTCTCCCTTTTCAACCTTATTTTCTCCCTCTCCCTCTCACTTCTCCTTCCTATCATTTGCTATCTCTACTTCATCTCTCCCCTCCTCCTCTCCCTTATTTCCTTCATTATTCTTCTCTTCCTCTTCTTATTCATCTTGTCTCAGTTCTTTGTTCCTTTTTCCCTGTTTCTTTCACCTTGAATTATTTTTCTTGGTTCTGACACAATAATCACAATTATCAGAATATTTTTATTTAAATTAGCACTTCCTAAGTTTTAATTTCCTATCAAAAAATTTCATTTTTTAAAGAAGACTTTCAAAAACAATTCCCTTTCTTTATACTATTTTCAAGGTAAAGAAACATGTTTATTCTAAGAACTTCAGTTTTATTTTCTAATTGTAGACTTTTATTTCAAAAAAGTTCCTTTCTCCTCTCCAAGTGAAATTTCTCAGACCAAAGTTAATTCTATCTCTCTTAGCTCGATTTAATGATTTTTTCCTTGCCTGGAAAAATCTGTTTAAAGTTGTCATAATCTCAGACTAGAAAGTCTAAGCATTACTTTTTTTGGTAAGTATATAGGTTGAAAATTCAAATATAACAGAAACTATCTAATATCTTTATGAGCTTAATGGTTAATCGATACATTGATTATGTGATCTCTAAGTTAAGGTCACAGTGGGATGATATATTTTATTAGTAAGATTCATGACATATGGTTTCTTTAGAGAGAATTCTATCAAGTAGAACTACATGGTTTTAAGTCCATGTCTACCTTTACAAGTATGGGCCCTTGAGCAATTCAATTAAACTCTTGGAATCTCAATTTCTTCATCTGCAAACACTTATCCCATGAATTTCTGTGTAGAATGCAAATTTTCAATAAATATAAACTTTTGTTAATAGTAATATTTCTATTGTGTTCTATTCATGAATGGCTGAACCATTCAGCACATAAGGCCTCGATATTAAATGGATATATCTTAGTGATCTGGCTCAAAAACGTTGGTGTTATTTTTCTGTCTTTTTCTCCATTATTCTGGATATACCCATTTTTTTCTTATTTATACCAAAACAAAACAGAACAATAAATTCCAAACATAATTTTGCGTAAGTGTAAGATGTCACAAATGATACATATTTACAAGAGGCAATATTCATTTAGGAAAAAAAAAAAAAAATATATATATATATATATATATATATATATATATATATATATATATATATATAATATATTTCAGAGACTGATTTCCAAATAGCATGGCCATCTTATTTTTTTCAAATAGTTGCATATTTTTTACCTGAAACATCATATTCCCCAGGACAAAGTTTTGGTTAAAAAGTTCAATTTCTACTTCACAGTTAAAGTACAGAGATGCTGACCCTATCCATTCTGATTGTAAAGAGTTGGCGGGATAGATATCACAAGTCAGTTAAGCTTTATGGTACAGCACATAGAACAAATGTTTGACTGCCTTAGAATTAATATAAATACATTGTAATACATCCCAAGACTCTCTTGGTACTTATATAGATTTCTAAGGCCTTAGTAATGTTGGACTAAATTCAGACAATGAGACAGAGTCAGAATCTTGGAGGAAGATAAAGTAGTTCCTCTTCCTTGAATTTCCAGATATATAAGCTAAAAAGCAAAGTGAATTTTAAGCATGACTAAAGAAACTACTTTTATTTTATTTTTTAAACAAAAGCAATAATACATTGTGGCCCAAACCAGTTCACCTCTAGAGTCCAACATCCAGAAGTGAAATAAAGATAACTATCATCATGAAAACAAATGAAAGTATGAAACCTAATAGAGGAGCAGACATGCAAAAGAGAAAGAAGAAAGCATCAAACCTCATCAATACAGTAAACCACCAAACCACAAAGACAAGGACAAGAGAGGAAGAGAAAAAAACAAACAAACAAACAAAAAAAAAAAAACACCAAAGGATAGTCAAGACAGAAGAAAGTTAACAAAATTACAAGAATACTTAGTTTATTTACTATCAGTAAGAACTTTGAATACAAATGTTCTAAAGTTCTCAATTTAAAAACACTGACTGTTTGTGTGTGAGGGTGCACTCCTGTTATCCCAGTGACTTAGAAGACTAAGGCAGGAGGATTGCAAGTTTGAGGCCAGCCTCAGCAACTTAGCGAGCCCCTGTCTTAAAATAAAAAAATAAAAAGGACTGCAGTTGTTATTCAGTGGTTAAGCACCCCTAATTAAATCCCTGGTATTAAGAACAGACAGACAAAAACTAAAAACAAAAACAAAGAAAAAACCAACACTAGCTATCTGAATGGATAAAATACCCAACAACATACTGCCTAAAACAAAACAAAACAAACAACAACTACAACAAAAAACCCCACCTCATTTCATCAGTAAAAACACACACAGACTGAAAGTGAAAGAACTGAAAGACATTACACACAAATGGGAACCCAAAATGAGCAGAGTTAGGTCTACTTGCATCTGAAAAACAAAACAAAACAAAAAGACTTTAAAACAAAAACTGTATGAAAAGAAAAAGAAGGTCACTATATATGATCAAGGAATTGATGGTAAGCGAAGATATAATGATTGTAAATGTACTTTATAAAATAAACACAATTAGATCTAAAAGCAAGGATAGGCTCCAGTGTACACATGATTCAGATTTAAAAAAAATCGACCAAGAAATATTAGAGTAAACTAGACTATAGACCAAAAGGAACTATAGGACATTTCAATCAACAGCTACAGAATGCACATTCTTTTCATCAGCACATAAAATATTCTCTAAGTTGATGATATATAATGCCACAAAAAATGTCTTGGCAAATTTTTAAAAAATTGAAATCCTATCCTTTATCTTTTCTGAACAAAGTGAAATAAAGTCAGAAAGTAGCAACAAAAGAAACTTTTAAGTATTATACAAATACAGGGGGATTGAACAACAGAATTTTGGGTAAATGATGAATCATTGAATCAAAAGTAAAGCTAAAATATTTTTCAAATAAGTGGAAATAGAAACAGTAAAACAAAACTTATGGAACACAGCAAAAAGAGTAACATGGGAAGTTTTATAGCAATAAGTACCTACATCCAAAAATTTAAAAAAAAATACATCAAATAAACAAAGTAATGATGCATCCCAAGGATCTGGCAAAGAAGAAAAAAATAAACTCTAAATTTGGAGAAAACCAAACCTTAAATTAAAGAAAGAAGATATCAGAGAAGAAGTAAGTGAAATAAAAATAACAAAAAGATCAATGAAATGAAGAATTAATCTGCTGAAAAAAGTAAACAAAGTTAACAAGTCTTTAGCTGGACTGATAAGTTAAAAAAAAAAAGATCCAGATAAACCAAATTAGGGATGAAAAAGGAGACATTACAATCAATACCACAGAAATATAAAGGATCATTAGGAACAATTATGAACAACTGTACATTAACAAGTTCTAAAATGGATAGATTTCTGAAAATATACATATGCAACCTATGAACATTGAACCATGAAGACATTTAAAAAGCAAAAAAACCTAAACAGGCCAATAATAATAAATGAGATTGGATTAGTAATAATGTTTCCCAACAAAGAAAAGCCCAGAACTGGGCAACTTCACTGGTGAATTTTGCCAACCTTAAAAATAACCAACACCAATTATTCTCAAACTATTCTAAAGAACAGTTTGGAAGGAAACCTTTGCAAACTCATTTTCCAAGGTCAGCACTGCCTTAATTCCAAAACCAGAGAAGTATATAACAAAAAATAAAACTGTATCCTCATGAATATAGATGTAAAAATTTTCAAGGAAACACTAGCAAATCAGATCCAATAGCTCTTTGAAGCTATTTGCCATGATCAAGTTGGATTTATCCCACAGATGCAAGAAGGGCTCAACATATTCAAAATGAATGCAATACATCACATAAACAGAATGAAGAACAAAGATTATATGTTAATTTCCATAGATGCAAAAAAGTATTAAATAAAATTCAGCATCCATTCCTAATAAAATCTCTGAACAAACTAGTAATAGAAGGCTTGCTCCTAAACATAATAAATGCCTTATGTGATAAACCCACAGTCAACATTATGCTGAATTGGGGAAAGTTAAAATAATTTCCCCTAAAATCTGGAATATAACAAGGATGTACCCTCTCACTGCTCTAATTCATCATGGTAGCAAGGGTCTTAAAGCAATCAGGCAAGAGATAGAATAAAAGGCATATGACTAGGAAAGAAGAAAGAGAAACTATCCCTGTTTACAGATGACGATTCTATACATTAA
Source organism: Callospermophilus lateralis (assembly GCF_048772815.1). Classification (NCBI taxonomy): domain Eukaryota; kingdom Metazoa; phylum Chordata; class Mammalia; order Rodentia; family Sciuridae; genus Callospermophilus; species Callospermophilus lateralis. The sequence continues at coordinate 111,572,358 of NC_135308.1, forward strand.
AAAAAAAAAAAAAAAAACCCTAAAGACTCTACCAAAATTCTTTTAGAACTGATAAACAAATTCAGAAAAGTTGCAGGATACAAAGTCAACATACAAAAATCAATAGAATTTTTAGACACCAATAATGAACTTTCTGAGAAAAAAAAAATCATGAAAGCAATTCCATTCACATTAGCTACAAAACAAATACAATACCTAGGAATAAATTCAACCAAGAATATAAAAGAGCTTTACAATAAAAAATTTAAAATTCTGTTGAAAGAAATTGGAGAAAAAAATAAAATGGAAAGACTTCCCATGTTCATGGATTGGAACAATTATTATTATTAAAATGTCCATACTGCTCAAAGCAAGTTAGAAATTTAATGCAATCCCTGTCAAAATATTAATGGTATTCGTCACAGAACTAGGAAAAATTCATCCTAAAATTCATGTGGGAGCACAAAAGATGCCAAATAGCTAAAGCAATCTTGAACAAAGTGAACAGATCTGGAGGCATCACAATACCTGAATTTAATAGCTGTATTAGAGATATTCTAACCCAGACAACTTGATTTTGGCATAAAACTGTCACATAGAACTATGGGACAGAACAAAGACCCTCAAAATAAACCCACTCATCTACAATCAATTTTTGACAAAGTTGCCAAAAATACACACTGGAGAAAGGACAGCCACTTCACTAGATAGTTCTGAGGAAACTAAATATCTTTATATAGAAAATTGAAGCTTGACCCCTATCTTTCATTCAGTATAAAAAGTCAACCCAAAATGGATCAAAGACCGACGAGTAAGATCTGAAACTCTAAAACTATCAGGAAAAAACATGGCGAAAACCCTTCCAGTCATGGTTATAGGCAATGATTTTTTTTGGATATATCCTCCTCACAAGCACAGAAGACAAAAGCAAAAAAAAAAAAAAAAAAAAAAAAAAAAAAAAAAAAAGGTCAAATGGAATTTTATCAAGCTTACAAACTTCTGCATAGCAAAGGAAATCATCAACAGAATTAGGAGACAATCTATGGAATGGGACAAAATGTTGGCTAACCATCCACTGGATAAATATCCAGACAAGGAACTCAAAAAGTTTAACAACAACAAGAACAATAAGAAGAAGTAACTCAATTAAAAATGAGCATATAAGCTGAATAAATAATGCTCAAAAGAAGAAATACAAATGGCCAACAGATACATGAAAGATGCTCAATAACATTAACCCTCAGGGAAATGTAAAACCAAGCTACAATGAGATAGCAACCCAGTTAGAATGGCTACTATAAAACAAAGCTTTACAAATTAAATACAGGATAGGATGTGGAGAAAAAGAAACCCTCATATACTGTTAGTGTGAATGTAAATTAGTAGTCAATAAGGAGAACAGTATGGACATTGCTCAGAACATTAAAAATGGATCTATCAGCTGGACACAATAGCACATCCCTGTAATCCCAACAGCTTTGGAGGCTGAGGAAGGAAGATTGGGAGTCCAAAGCCAGTTTCTGCAAAAGCAAGGCACTAAGCAACTCAGTGAGACTCAGTCTCTAACTAAAATACAAAATAGGGCTGAGGATGTGGCTCAGTGGTCAAGTGCTCCTGAGTTCAATCCCTGGTACCCCTCTCCCCACAAAATCTATCCCACTTTGGGATATATATTCAAAGGAAATTAAAAAGATACCTGCACTCCTATGTTTAGTATAGCATTTATTCACAATTTCTAAGATATAGAATCAACTTAGGTTCTCATGAACAGATGAGTGGGTAAAGAAAATGTGGTATATATACACAATGGAATACTATTGCACCATAAATAATGAAATCCTATATTTTGCAGTGAAATGAATTGAAATGGAGGACATGATGTTAAATGAAATATGCCAGGCAGTAAAAGCCAAATACCACATGTTCTCTCTCATATGAGGAAACTAAAAAAAAAAATCAACTTAAAAGTAGAATATTAATTACCAGACTCAGGAAATGTTGGGAAGAGAGGAGGAAAGTTGGATAATGTGTTCCAAAGCACAGTTAGACAGGAAGAATATGTTCTGGCATTTTACAGCACATTGGGATGATTATAGTTCACAACAACTTATTATATATGTTTAATGAAGATGTAGAATAGAAGAACTGAAAGTCACCAAACCTAAAGAAAAAAAGAGAGGGAAATGCTAATTACCTTGATTTGACCAGTGCAACCTGTATGCATGTCTTGAAATATCACATTGAACCTCATTGATATAATTAATATTTGTTAATCAAAAATAAATTAAAAATTGCTTTCTAGAAGTTTATTACTGTGTCTACATTCACTGAGAATAAAATATTTGGGGCACTACTTTAAAACTGCTATGGAAGGCAGTCAACTATGCTTTAGAAATTCAACATCTATGATAATCTGTTGTTAACTACATCTCAGTTTGTTTGAAAATCTCTACAAGTGTTTGGCATTTTGGGTGATGAGAGGCAATTTAGAGGTTTTTCTTTTTTATGTATAAGCACAGAGAAGAATAAAATGGCAGATAAATCATATAGGTTCCTGGTCATATATGCAATTGTCATTGGTACATGTTTTGTTTGGTTGTCTTGGAAGACCCCCCTAATTTACAGATGAAAACAGGCCTGAAGAGGAAAATGACTTACAGAAGCCGTTATTATTGATACTTAGCAGCATCAGAATGGACTTCTGAACACTGCTTGTTTACTATTATTATTCTCATTTTTTAAAAAGCCTCTTTCATGAATGAAAAATACACTTACTATTATTTTGATGTTTACTTGGAAAATAACTTCAGTGCTTAGCTTTTCCCTACTCATGGGAGAATCCAGTGAATAAAAGAGAAAACAGAAAAATAAAACTCCTGATCAGACTTTTCATAAAGCAAGGTATTTTCTTTCCTCTCTTTTCTTACTTTCTTTCTTTTTTTTTTTTTTTTTTTTTGTAAACCAGAATTATAATGGGGGGAAAAAACCATGAAGAGCCTAAGATGCTCATACCAGGGAATGGGTGCATTGGCTCCGTGGAGGAGAAATCTACATGGAACAAAGAAGAACCACAACCAACAGGCTGCTTGGAAATAAGCATGGACTCAGCAAGGAAAATAGGGTCTGTGGTCAGTAACTGATGATCTAAATGTCCCTTTTGTTAGGCCTAACATTGACATTTTCTTCCCTGAAGAATACAAGAGAAACCCCTGAAAATAAGATAGCTTGCTTTGATCAAAGCAATGTTCCAAGGGCTCATTTCTTTCAGAGTTCCTTATTGGATCTTGCTATTCCTGTTGCTATCGCCACTATCATGCTGTTACTACCTATTAATTATTATAGTCAGATGGTATAGCAGAAAGTGACCATCTATTATTACACTTATTCCACATGACAATTGTAGGGTTTAAGAAAAGTCATGGAAATTTTGAGTAAGAGATTAGCAAAGTCCTTAGTTTACCATCTGGAAAGGGGAGAAAATTGAGTCCAGTACAAGAAACCCAAGTCTACTTTCACTCAAACCATGCACATAGTTTTAGTGTGATTATTAGGGGAGGTGGAAAGCATAAAAACAATTACCTTGGAAGCTGATGGTTAACAGTATCATACTATCATTAGCAGTAAAGGAGCAATTATCACAGTTAATAAAACCACATTAAAACATATGACAGATAAAGAAAGCACAATGGTAGAAATTTAATGGGCTATATTCCCTGCCAGATTTTATATTGGGTGTTAGATTATTTATAGGACATATGTTCTGGGAAAACAAATGTTTAAACTGGAAATGAGCTAATCTGAAGACATTTTCTTCTTGAAGCAGTGTGGTTTTACATTATTCTGGTAATTTATATCTCCTAGAAAACATGCTGTTTCTTCTATTAAAGTAGAGATGGCTTTCTAAATACATTTTTATATAGCACTATTTTGTTTTGCAAATAGAAATTTCCATCTTAATTTAAAATAAACCACTTTCACAATATTAGTGGTAAGAGTTGCACTGTCCCCATAGAGCCTCCGGTCACCCACCTCAGCATTCATTCCCTTGCCTACTTTCTTACAATCAGCCCTCGCCAACTAGACTGTGTCCCTTCTTCAGGGCACTTCTGTGATTTTGCTGTTGATAATGATTTATCCTTCCCTGACCTTTGATCCTCCCATTCCCATTCATATATACTGTACTGGGGATCCACATGGTACTGTGATTTTAAGTAAATTTTAAAGTTGAGCTTAGCCAGATAAAAGACACAGTTTGGAGGCCCTGCTTAATTGTTTGCCAGGGGCAGGGCATTCAGAATTTAACTTCCTGGAATTTTGAGTTCCTCATATCTGAAATAAGGATAATAATAGCTGCCTGGAGGAGAAATCTACATGGAACAAAGAATCACCACCAATGGGATGCTTGGACATAAGCATGGACTCAGCAAGGAAAATAGGGCCTGTGGTCCTATTTGATCCTGTTAGAAGGATCAAATTAGATGGTCTGCAATACACCAGGTGCCATGTCTGATGCTGGGCAGGTACTCCACAACAGGGAGCTAATAAGGGGTCTGAAGCAGAAGCCCTTCTATCTGGAAGGCAGCAAAAGTACTGTCTCTCAACTTCAGCTCCTAATATTCCATACTGGTCTACGCTGGCAACTTTCCCTGTTCTTGCCCATGTATTCTTATTTATTTGCATCATTTGCTACCGAGCCCACTATTTCTCCAATGTTTTTGTACATTCCTTGCCTGAAAAGCTTGGTCATAAGTACAAAATTCAGCACCCCAAAAAGAGATTCTGATTCTATTGGTTCTGTGGAGAAGTCCCCAAAGTTAAATTTTTTAATGCTTTTATTAGTGTATTATTGATATACATAATATTGGGGTTCATTTTGACATAATCATATCTGCATGGAATACAATTTGCTCCTTACTACAGGTGTTTCTGGTTCCAAGCCAGAGTTAGCATCTACACTATCGCAGAATGATCACACAGAGTTAGTGACATCTTTGGCCACACCTTTCTGGTCTTGCTGATGGCTGTGGTAGTATATCGTCTTTTCACATTAGTCTTTTTTTTTTTTTTTTTTAACTAGGGATTAAACTCAGGGCCACTTATCCTGAGCCACATCCCCAGTGCCCCCCCACTGTTGGTATTTTATTAGAGACAGAGTCTCAGTGAGTTGCTTAGGGCCTCACTAAGTTGCTGAGGCTGATTTGGAACTCACTATCCTCCTGCCTGAGCCTCCTGAGCCACTGGGATTACAGGTGTGCACCCCCACACCCGGCTTCACCTTGGTCTTAACACTCAAATAGGTGTAGGACTGTTTTTTTCCCAGTCCATTTTGGACCTTACTTTTTTCTTTTGCTCTGGACTTAGCAATTTAGAAAAGAGCTGATTTTTTTTTTTTTTTTTTTTTTTTTTTGCTATTTTGGTTTTAAATGGGAGGATAATATTTCTAGATTGAAATGTGTCTTGTGGGTAATAAAGTCCTCCTTTCTCTAAGTCAGTGGTTCTCGAAGTATGGTCTCAACCACCAGCAGCAGCAGTAGCTAAAGACTTTTTAGAAATTCAGATCACCAGTCACTACTTTAGATTCACTGAATTAACATTTTGGTGGCAGAGCTTAGAAATCTGCATTTTAATTTATCTTATTATTTAGAGGTAATTATAGTTTTGCCTGCACTATTGAGAACTAATACAGAGCTGGGTGCAGTGGCACAACCTGTAATCCCAGTGGCTTGGAGGCTGAGGCAAGAGGATGGCTAATTCAAAGCCATCCTCAGCAACAGTGAGGTGCTAAGCAACTCAGTGAGATCTCTAAATAAAATACAAAATAGATCTGGGGATGTAGCTCAGTGGTCAAATATCCCTAAGTTCAATCCTCAGTACCCAAGGAAGAAAAAGAAATAATACAGAGAGAATCTGCTACACTCTTTTTTCCATTTTTCCCCCATCTTGTAAAACCACAGTACAATAGCAAAACCAAGGTTCGGGGGCTGGGGATATAGCTCATCACTAGATGGTTGCCTTGCATGCACAAGGCTCTTGGTTCAATCCCAGCACCACAAAAAAAAAAAAAAACAAACAAAAAAAAAAAAAAAAAAACAAAAAAAGAATCCAAGATACTGACATGGTCACAGTGAACATATAGGGCACTTCCAGCCTCCTAAGTATCCCATATGTTGTCCTTTTATAGCCACAATTCCTTCCTTCCCTCATCCTTCCTTAACCCCTGGAAACCACTAATCTGTTCTCAATTTTATAATTTGTCATTTTAAGAATGTTGTGTAAATGGAATCATACATTATGTAACATTTTGTGATTCATTTTTCCCACTCAGCATGTTTCTCTGGAGACTCCTCCAGGTTGTTGCATCAATAGTGCATTCCTTTTTATTGCTGAGTAAGAGTTCACGGTATGAATGGGTCCCAGTTTATTTAATCATTTGCCCATTAAAGGACAGCTGGGTTTTCTTTTTTGATTATTATAAATGAAGCTGTTATAAACATTCGTGAAAGAGTTTTTGTAAAAACAGGCTTCATTTCTGAGATGAGTGTTTGCAGGGGCGATTGCTGGCTGGTATGGTAGTTGCAAGTTTAGTTTTTAAGAGAATTTTTAAACTATTGTCCAGAGGATCTGTATCATTTTCCTTCTCCATTACAGTTGCATAACGTATTGAATTCTTGGCATTTTTTTAGCGGCTTAAGTGAAGTATAGAAAACTTATTTCTTTACATGTTTTCATCATTCCTGCTTACACTAGAATGGTCCTAAGTATTTCTTCTACATATCTTTAGAATCACATTTATAACACAGAAAGTGTTTTAATTTTTGCTTCAAGCACCTAACATGGTGTAGAAAATTCAGGATGAGAAGAAAAGCTTATTGTGTTTATCCATATTCTCACTTACCTTGTTATTTTTTTTTTTTTTTTTTCTTCCTGGTGCTATAAGTCTCCTTCATCTTTCTTTGTAGAGGATTTTCTTTTGCTGTTCTTTGTAAGTCAGTTAGAAACAGATTCTCTTAGCTTTCCTTCCTCTAAGAATGTCTTGATTTCCTGCCTCTTTTCTGAAGAATATTTTCTCTAGGCATAGGATTCTGGATTGACATTTTTTTTTTCCAATACCTGAAAAACATTGTGTTTCTTCTTTCTAGCTTCGGTGGTTTCTGATGAGAAATCTACAGTTATTTGAATTGCTTTTCCCCCTAGGCAAGGTCTCATTTTTATCCCCTGACTGCTGTATAATATTTATATTTTGTTCTCAGAAATTTAACTATGATGAATTTTGGAATGGATTTCTTTTTATCTTGTTTTGGATTCTTCTTAAATTAGGGAAATTTCCAGTTATTATTTCTTAGAAAAGTACTTTATTCCTCCCCCTCCTCTAGGATTCCAATGGCATAAAATTTAGATCTTTTGCTATACTTCCAGCTTTCTGATGTTCTGGGCTTTTTCTCTTCTTTCTTTCTTTCTTTCTTTTTTTACCCCTGGGTCTGCTCCATTGTCCTGATCCAATTATTTTTATTGTTCTATCCTTCAGTTCACTGACTCTTTTGTCCTCCCTCCATTGAGCTTTCTTATTTAAATTGATGTATTTTTCAGTTCTAAAATTTCCACGTGGTTCAAAATAATCTATTATTTCCCTGCTGGGCATGGTGGCACCCACCTGTAATCCCAGCGGCTTGGGAAGCTGAGGCAGGAGAATCATGAGTTCAAAGCCAGCTTCAGCAAAATGAGGTACTAAGTAACTCAGTGAGACCCTGTCTCCAAATAAAATACAAAATAGGGCTGGGGATGTGGTTCAGTGGGCAAGTGCCCCTGAGTCAATCCCCGATACCCTCAAAAATAAATAAATAAATAAATAACCTCGCTGAGGCTTTCTAATTTTTCATTTGCTTTTGTTTTGAGCACATTTTTATTTGCTCATTGATGTATTTATTTTTTATTTTACAATGGCTGATTTAACATCTTTGTCCAATATTTCTAATATATCTGGCACCTAAGTGTGGTGTCTACTGAGTTTCTTTTTATTTTCCATTCAGTTGGAGGTTTTCCCTGATTTTCTTGAAGAGTGATTTTTTCAATTGAAACTTGGACTTTGAAAAAATTATGATCCTGGATCTTATTTAGTTTAAGACTCTGGTTTAGCTGGCTATTTCTGCTCTAGTAGGAGAATAAGGAGGCTCTACTTCATCATGTTACTGCCAGATGGGAGAAGTCCAGGCTGCAGACCTTGCCTCCAACTGGCTCTGGAGGAGGTCTTTGTGGTCCTGGGTGGGTGTTGGAATGCTGTGGCGGGAGTGGCCTTCTAGGTCTCATTACTGACAGGTTTAAAAATCACTGCATCCAGGAGAGGGAACGGAGCCTCCTTACTACCAGAGAGTGGGGGATGCCCAGGATACTCCATGAACTCCACTGTCATGGAGTGGGGGCTCATCACTGGCTGGAGGGGAAGAAAGCCCTGGCTCCCTATTTGTTTTTCTTCAACATCATCTCAGCAGTGGGTTGGGGGCATCTCATTATAGCCTCCTTAGGTGGAATGTCTAGGTTCCCACTCACCCTTTGCTGACTGGTCAAGAGTGGGCCACAGTTCTGTTTGGTCATTTTTGGCTGGAGTGGGCTGATTTTCTGAATGTTTTCTATCTTGCTAGGTTGTCCCTTTTCTTGCTTCTTTTGTTGGAGAGTTTCTTTGCTGTTTTTGTTTGTTTGTTTTTGTCTGAAACCATTGGAATTTCCTAGTTGCTCTATTCTTCCTTTCCAAGTCTGGGATACACGAGGCAAAATGAAAACCTAGAGAATGTACCATCCCATATCATTCTTCACATCTTGAAGTACTTATCATTCTGCCTTCTTCCTTCTCTTTACCTTTCAGAGAGAGAAAGGAAAGGCATGATGTGCCAGGTTTTTATTTTTACTTAGTGGGAGAAAAGAGAAAAGCATGTCCCTTTCATCTTCCCAGAAGCAGAAGTACCTACTTTGTGTTGTAGGAGTCTCTCTAGGTGGTTCTGATGCACGCTAAATTCTCAAGAATATTTACTTTTGTTCCTTCAA